>NC_141554.1:60008088-60159852 GCF_021556685.1 Rattus norvegicus
CTGGTAGTATTCATAGATGTTTGAAAACATAAACAAATGTATTAGACTGTGTAATCTTATTGATATCAACATAGGTAAATAGATATTTGATCTTTGGGCATATTTATTATCTTTACTATTATTTACATTTTTTGTCCTCAGGATTGAATTTAGGGCCTCATGAATGCTAGGCAGTCATCTATAGTGGAGCCACATTCTCAACCCTGTTTATTCCTCAAAAGGAAGTTCTTTGTATTTGATAGCAAGGTCTATCCTGGCCTATAAAACGCACTCCTTTGAGTACCATACTATTATGAAAAATATTTACTCTGAGATTTATAAAGTCTGTGCATTTTCTTTATTTCCATTACTGTGCTGTGAAATAGTCAATTACATATTCTTTTATTCTATAAATTGGAAACTACTGAATAATTCAATAGCTTTGAATTTCAGAACTTCATGCAGCAGAGTAGCTAAAGTCCCTGATCTCTATTTTAATATGCTGCCAGTTATTGCAAACTCCTAATAGCGCAATACAGAGCCTGGGTGAATATCATTCACTCCGTTGTTCTCTAGAATGGCTTCAGGGTATGAAATAAACTATACTACATCACTGTCCTCATAATGAGATCGTTCTGCTGGATAAACAAGCCCCCTACAGGCCCTACCTGCTGATAGGACCCAGTGAACCAAATATTTAACACTTTACAGAGGCTCCTCCCTACCATTCTTTAGTATTGCATGCATCATTTTCAGAAGAAAATGTGATGCAAAGAAGTAGAAAATTGTGCTATTGACTCTTGGGTCCATTGCTACAACCTGTCTTAGGAATAAAGTCTCAATTCAATTTCTGGGTTCTGTGAGATAATAGAAGTTTGAAACTTCCCAATAAAAGTGTGGAAATATAAATTCTTGTTCTATCTGACCAATTTACACACAGCATTCAGCGAAATCAATCTGACCAAGAAAATCACTGAAGAGCTTGGAGTTAATGCAGTGCTTGTTCATTTGCTGAAAATATTCACTGAAAAAATTGACTCATGCAGAAAATGGAAATTTTCTATTTCAGTGTTTAAAAGATGACAGCTTTACTTTAAAGAACATTCTACCTTGAAAATGAGGGCTCATTTATGACAAAACCAACATAGCCCAAAATAATATTTTGATAGTTCTCATATTTAGAGACATTACAAAGCAACATCTAGATTATGTGTTTGTTTGTATATGTGTGTTCTCACTACAATTGTCATGATGTGTTAATAACCCTGTTATAAAAATTTACTTTCATAAGCTATATAGTAGAATAGTATCAAATACATTGTATCCACTCAATTTCTGTGTATATCAATCTTATAATAAAATATAAAAATATAAATGCTTTAAAACAAAGATGATCAGAAGGTTATGAGGTAGATAACTTATCCTGGTGAGTCATAGAAAGCATTTGAGGAGGCACACAAGGGACAATATTAGTCACAAATTCAATTTTGGAAATTGTAAGATGAGAGACGTATGTGTTAACATTATGAATAGAGAAAGAAAAATGTCTATTTGAAAATGATCTTAGAGGATTTGAAGGAAGAGGAAATCTAGAGTGTACCTTTGTTAAACTTAAAAGCAGGGAGTCATTATTACTGATAGAGCAATCCCTTATTAATTATTTTTGTTTTACTCATATATAAACTATATATATGTAAATATATATTTGTGTGCATATATATATATTACTGTATATATTTACTAGATAAATATATATATATATATATATATATGGCAGATAGATGCTCTACTCTAATTCTGTTACAAGGTAACATTTTGATATCTATTATCATATATACTTCTATATACTGAGAAACAGATTTAAATCTTCAATAAAAGTATGAAATGTGAGATTCTTAGTAAAGTTCATCAGTGTTTTAACTTCTATATTTTTCTACAGTGTTAAACTCAAGAACTTTTTAGTCCAGAAGAATCTCCTTGTGTACATGGGATTTTAGTTCAATGTTGTGCTCTTATAGGCTTTTTGAATTATTTGGAAAAGAAGAAAGAGTTACAAGTTCTTCTAGCGGGGATACCTTGTCTGGCCTCAGTGGGAGAGTAAGCACCTAGACTTGCATTGACTCAAACCAGGGTGAGGTTATATGCAGGATGGCCCAACAGGATCACAATAGTAGGGGAGAGGTGTGAGGGAATGATTGTGGGAGGGGTGGCTAGGAGGGAAAGTAAGCTGGAAGTAGAGTGAATAAGTAAAATATCAATCAATCAATCAATCAACAAATAAATAAATAAATGGGAAAAAAGAAATTCATGCTCAATTTCAAGCCTTCTTCCTTCTATATTCTCTTAAAACTAAATAGCAAATTTTCTTAAATGTTTTTAATTAATTATATTCCATTATATTAGCCTATTGAATATATAAAAATATATGAATTTTCTAAAATGTTTTGTCATTTCTGAAAAAGTTATATTCTTGAGTTTCTTAGGTAAATTATTAAATTTGCATTTAATATATTATTGAGTATTCTTTAAAATATGATTTTAATATAAACACATATCAAATATATATATATATATATATATATGAAGGTAGAGTCAATTCCTCAAGAGCATTTGAGTGATTAATATTCTCACCAGTGGCTCTGCATAGTTACTGAATGGTAGGCCTATAGCATGGAGCTATGAGAATAGTTAGGCTGACTACATTTGATACTGAAAAGTCTAACTCTTACCAATCTTAGAATTTATTATAAATAAACAGTTCACTATTTGGATATTTTTATTAGAGGCTCACACTTTGAGAACCTCACTTGTAGTAATTCCCACACATTAATCACCTACAATTGTGGCACAGAATAAAGCAACCAAATACATTGTGGTGGTTTGAATATGCTTGGTCCAGGGAGTGGCACTATTAGGAGGTATTGTCTTATTGGAGTAGGTGTGGCATTGTGGAGTAAGTGTGTCACTGAGGATTGGCTTTGAGATCCTTCTCCTAGCTGCCTGGAAGAGACAGTATTCTCCTGGTTCCCTTCAATTAAAGATGTATAGCTTTCAGCTCCTCCAGTGCCATGCCTGCCTGGATACTCCCATGCTTCCTGCCTTGATGATAATGAACTGAATCTCTGAACCTGTAAGCCAGCTCCAATTAAATGTTCCTCAGAGTTGCCTTGGTCATGGTGTCTCTTCGCATCAATGGAAACCAAGACTAAGACATACATGAGGCATAAATATGAATCTGAGTTTTAAGTAGATGGCTTAGTCCTATAGACATGAGATATGCTCTTCAGCAAAGTAGGAAATATTATGTTTACACTAACCTGAGAAATATTAATCATAATAGTGTAATTTTGATTTAATTCTTATTAAACAAAGAAATGAAGTTAATTTTTTTAAATGTAAATATTAAGAACAATAGAAATTGAATCACATGAAATTTAGTATATATATGACATATTTAATACTTTTTATATGATACAATTATTTCTATCTAACTAAGTGAAAGAAAATTCCAGTTACAACATACAAGCATAATTGAATTGATTGTGATATATTTCCCTATTATGTTCTTTGATATAAAGAACAGCTCTTTACACAATCTATTTGTATGCTAACTATCTCCACTTTTTGAACAACTCAAAATCATACAGCTTTGAGTCACATTAAATATACTTAAACAATGATGGTAAAAGAATTCTACAGAAGAGAAAGTTGGTCAAAGGATTAATTGGTTGTCTAAAAAGTAAATTAAAATGAATATAATCCTAGTATATCCAATCGTGAAACAGGAATTGACAATGTATTTCAATGTTTATATCAATGTTATATCACCCACAAGGTATACTTAATGTTTTAAATTACAATTTTGTCTGTTCTGAATATTACATTATTTGTATTTACTCATTTTGGGGGCACGTTATACTATGTTTTCTCGCATTAAAATGGAATCAGCCAATTATACCCCAGATTTCTTTTGTCTTCTTTCCACATATAAAGTTTCTTCCTTAGAGGTAGAATGTAAGAACTTTCTTCAATTTAGTTTTCACTAAAACATCGAGCACAGAGCCTATAGGGGCCTGTACCAAGTCCTTTGTATTACAGCTTTCAGTTTAGTATTTTTATGGGACTCTTGATTATTAGAAAGAGTGGGTCTCTGACTCACGCTTGTTCTTGGGATTCCTTCTGTTGAGATGCCATGTGCAACATCATTATGAGAGTTTTGACTCATTATAATTTACTTTGTTATACTTTGTTCTCTCTTAAAAGTCTGTTCTTTTCTAATAAGATACAAAAAGTGAATAGATACAAGTGTGAAGGAAGCTGAGGATGAACTAGGAAGAGTAGAAGAAAGAAAAACTGTAATCAGCATATATTGTATGAGAAATAGTCTATTCAAATAAAAGGGGGAAAAGGTCACAGCATCGTGGGGAAGAAAGAGGAAGTATGGAGCTTGGAGGAGTGAAGAGTCAGACATATTATTTAATCTATAATACATTATTAAATAATATACAAGTATATTATTTAATCTAAAATGTAGAAGTTTTAAAAAGCTAGATAAAATATATTAATAACCTCGATAGTTATTTGTGTGGTTATCACCAATAAATCATTGAAACACTGATGCTATCTGCATTTAGATTCATGTATTTAATGAATCAAATCTGAAAGACACTAAAAAGGAATCATAAAAATAACATTTTTTATCTATTAAACAATATCAAGAAAGTCATATTTCAAGTTACAAAGAAAAGTTTAGGATATCTCAATGAAGGTTATTTAATTTGTTTACTTGTATGTGTTTATTGTTTATAATATTGATTTATTATTTAATTAGCTCTGAAATCATTAAATTTTTATCACAGTCATGCAATTTCACTATATACAAGCTTGAGGATCAAAGTAAGATTTTCTAAAATAATATGGTAACATATTTTTTAGACAGAGTCTCATATAGCACAGGCTCGTCTCAAATTTGCTATGTAGCAGATAAAGAACTGAACTCTTAATATTCCATGCCTTCCTTTCTCGAATGTTGGAAATACAGACATACACCATCACCCCTGAATGGATGAATGGTTTTCACTTGAAGGAAATAAATGGAATAAATAATTCTGGATGTTGGTTCCCTGTTTCTTTTATACAGAAAGAACTGTAAAAGAAAACAAAATAAATCAACATAAAACTGCCACATATTGTCATAATCATATAATTAAATCAGATGCTATAGGAATAATGAATAAAAACCTCAATGAAATCACTGAAATTAGCTAATAAAGTTAGCTTCATGCTAAGGAAAAGACCCATTACCCTCTATGATGATTAATGATTCTTTTCTACTGGATCAGCTTTGGAATCATCTGAGAAATAATCTTCTGGTAATGCCTGTGAGACAGATTCTAAATTGAGGTAACTATAGTAAAAAGACCCATCATGAATGTGGATATCATGCAATTGTGGTATCCTCATATCTTATCATGTTTATGTATTTTTGTTACTTTCCATTTTTCTTTTAATTCTGATATTGATTTGTTTATTTCCATGTTTGTTTTCTAAAGAAAAGAGAAAGAGAAAGTATAGAGTAGGGTGGGTGTAAAAGTGGGACAAATTTAGGAGTAATTGAGAATGAGAACCCATAATCAGAATATAATGTGTAAAATTGTTTTTAATAAAAATAATTTGAATTACTATTTTGATGGAATAAATAAGAAAAATCATACCCTAAATAGAACAATCTACAATGTAATATTACTTTTCCAAGTAGATCTATTCAGTTCTAATTATACTAAAAACTATATATTTTACCTCAAAAACTATTAATCACTATTTTATTTGTCTTCTTCCCTGAAACACTTTTAAGTGGAAAGAAGACAAATAAAAGGGTATATGGTATCATATGTAGGGTGCATTTCATAAAAAGCAACAAATGTAAATAATTGTTTTATTTTTTCAGTTTAAAATGGAAATTTAAGTAAAGGTAACAATTGAAACTTCTTTTGACCACATGTGAATATATAAATCTAACAGGAAACCCAGTAAAAAGAAAAGTATGAAGTTCTTCTAATTCTAAATTTTTTAAAAGCCCAATTACAGCTAAAATTATTAACTTTACTTATTTGCTTTAGATGTTCATGACATTGATTTTGATTCTTTTCTAGATTGACTCTGAAGTCAGATAAAGGGATGAAATATGTTAACAGATAATTTTACTCTAATTTATTTTCACTGGGATTTAAATGTTACTGGTCATTAAATACAATGTTTTAGACTTGAGTTCAGGAAGTATCACTTTTGGAACACGAAACTTCAAACAGAATCCACTACAGTAAAGGGGATTTGAGCCTTGCTTTCTGTAAGAAATAGAAAAAGCTTTCTATATAAATCCCTTGAAGGCCTGCCAAATTAGGGTCAAAAAAGTCTGAGCCTCCAGTTGATAGCAGGGGAAATCCAATTTGAGTTTGACAAAGAGAAGCTGAGCTCTGATATGTGTAAAAACATATTAGGTAGAGGGTGAAGGAAGGAACAAGCTACATGATATTGACTACCACTATACTGCCAATACTGTTATGATTTCACATGATCTATCAGTTTCCCATCCTGTCTATTTAGTCCATTCAAATAACTTAAAAGGTAGGATTGGAACTGTGAGCAGCAAAATGACTTTACTAAAATATAATGTTATTTGTTCTGCTGATATGTACTTATACTGTATCTTATAGGAGGAAGAAAACCCATATACCTCTGAAATTATGCCCACATCTGTTTGCTGTTTCTTCCTTAATATGACCTGTCAATGGTCTCTGTGATTGGTGGAGTGTGGAACTATAATTAGCACACATGCTCGGACCTAAGGTACATACATTCAAGCACAAATTAAAAGAAATAACTTTAACTTCATTATATTTGAGCATTGAGGTCAAGTAAAAGTTGTAGCAAGACCTGATTAGTAATAATCTAATACCGGAGAGCCAGGGTGGACCACAATTCATTTAACTTATCTGATCAATGTTGTGTCAAATGAATGGAAACCTTAGGGACATTACTGCCATTTACAACTAAACCCCATAGAGAGGAAACAAAAAGTCCCATGGTTTTCTTGGGGGTAAAGTTTCAGCCTTCTTTTCATTTTTGGAGTGAAAATTAGTTCCCACTTTCCTTCTTACTTTAATTTACTGTTATTCTTTGTTTTTAAAGGGGAAAACTTGGTCCAAAGTCAAAAATTCTTCTCAGGGCCATCATATGCAGTGTCTCACTAAAAGTGTTATGTACTTAATACTGCTACAAAAAGACACTCTGGAATTTATTCTTGTGTGTAATGTGCTGTCACTGAAAAGCAGCATAGCAACAAAAACTAATCCCAAACTGACCCTCAGTGATCTGGGAAAACTGCAGTTCAAGGACTGAATTTAAATTCCGGGTGTAATGAAAGCCTTTCACAAGTGTCATCAAAGGAATTTTTGTTCTATTAAAACAACCAATGGATACATTGCTTTCTGGAAATATTTCTATCCTTCTCTGTCACCGTGAAGTGTATGACTATCAAAGGAAATTCCCCTGGGACTATTTTCCTTATAAAAATACAGCTAGAAAAGGCATAGCAACATGTTATCATAAAATAAACTGTGGAGCCCTCTGTTAAGGAGTAGGAAGTCAGCATTTGAACAGCGAAAACTTGGCAACAAAAAATATCTCCCTTGAGGAATTGTACAAAAAGTTTGATAGGATTGAAACATGCCGCATGGCATATGGTATATATTTTTAACACATATAATAAGAGAAATAAATTGCAGACAGCATCTAAGCATTAATCCCCTAGCTCCCACATCAAATCGCATTCCATAAGGATTTATCTCTTTCCGTTTGTCATGGTAATGTAAGCATGAAAGGATATTTCCTACCTTCTGGAATTCAACTTTACAAAGGGAGATAAAATGTCACCATTATTTATTTGCATCATTTAAAATGCCTGTTTTGTGCAGAACACAAAGATTTAAATAGATAAACGTAGCCACTTTACCATCCACCCTGTAAAATAGTAGCCAGATTTGCTAACATTTCTTATCAGTTCTAATATCTTTCTGTGGACTCTAATGGTGTGGTATTTTCAGGCAAAATTTGCCCAAAATTTATTTCTGTATACATATATGCGCATTTCAGAATACATTTTGGAATACATACTATGCTTGCTCTTCCAGAAGTAACACAGGGAAGGAAATGAGTATGCTTTTCTCATTTTTTCAAAGTATTTCCATGAACCTTTCACAATTTGCATCTTAAAAAATGTAACTCTTTGCCTCATGAAGTTTTTACTCTTGTATTTCATTTAATTAATAACTTGTGCAAAAAGTAATGAAACAATATAACCACATAATAAATAAATAAGGAATGTTTAGTTAACAAATCATTATTTGTAAGCTCTCTTTAATGGAAAATAGAACGTGCATATGAAATGAATTTTTTCAAGATTAAATGATATCAGCCAAGAAAGATGCATAATTTTCAGGGTTTCATAAGAAGTAAGTGTTATAACTAACAAGAACATTAAAACCATCGCCACTTTTATCGTGTTTCCTTGCACCATTATTCATTCATATATACCAGATCAAATAATGAGTTCTTTGAAATATTTGGAATATCAGCATTGGAGTACCCATTCTTGTTCTGTTACTGTGACCTTAGAATCCTTTCTCAGATTCAAAAGTAGGCCCTGAAATTAATGGGCTGAATAGAATTTCATGTCATCAGTAATTGACATATCTTCATTCATCATTTTCAGATATACATACAGGGAAGTTGTGTCTCTGCCATTTCATTCACTGATAGCAAGTGCAAAGTACTATTTAAAAATCATTAGTCACAATAAAGACATGATCCTTTGCAGTTAATTGACTTGGTTATATCATTTATGTCTATGATGTTTTAATTTTTATTTGATTTTAACAAGAAATAATAAAAATCAGTGTTTTCCTACTCAGTACAATAAAATGTAGAGATTACTAAACAAAGATATTATAGATCATGAACATAATTAAGAGAAAGTTCACAAAATTGCATTGTGTTAACATTAGAGTAGGAGGGATAGGAATCTTTCAAAAATCTTCAATTGTGATACATCAGTTTCTGAAGCACTGTAGTTAATAAACTTATTGTGAATAAGGAGAGGATAGAAGAATGATGCAGAATGAAGTGGCAAACATTCCAAATAATTGTTTCATTCTCCTAACAAGGAGAATACACAATTCGGCTTCAAACTAGGAAACCCAGAAGTGAAGAAAGTAGTTTCAGAAGAAGAAATGTAATTACTATTCCTTAAAACACATCTATTCATGTGTATATGAATACATATATCTTGGATAAGAAAATTCAAAACGATTATATAAAAAATTATAGTGGACAAATAAAAGCATCTCCAATAGTACTTTCTTTTTCAAATAAGGAGACGATCTTAGAGTTCATTACATTCTCATCTTTTCACAATCTCAGATTCATTCCAAGAAATACAATTACATAATCATTTGAACTAGGAAATATGATTTCTTTTATCTCAACCATGAGAATGGGGGTTACAAAAAGAAAAACAGTACCTGACATGTAACAGCAGAGACCCTTTTATTTTTAATAACCATTTTTGGTTTCAGACTTCTAGTCAGACATGATATTTGAGATTAAAATATCAATTGTATCGTTTGTGGCTTCACAGCATTGCAATCTTTTCTGTCACCGTTGAGCTGTCAACATCAATTTTACATCTATTTCAAGGTGACTTTGTGATATTTCATCTATCTCACATATGATTATTCTGCTTTCAGTCAAGTATTTTGACTTGCTCGTCAGTCTCATCCTACTAGTATATAAAAGCACACACCAACTAGAACATATCTTTTTTATATAAATATAATCATAATACTCTAGTAGTTCAAAAATGCTTTAAAATTGTTGTTTTTCCATGTCTATCATACACAAGCATAGGTACACATCGCGCAGAAGCACTAGTATCTATATTCTATTTCCAATGTGCATGAAATCATACGTATGTGCTGCTTCAGTGTCACATCCTATTCTTAGACATAAACCATAAAAGCAAATTATAGAATGATTATATTAGATGTCAAAAGATAGTACCATTGGCTCATGAACAGCTGTCAAACCACAGCTTCACCTTTAATCCCTAAATAAGAGTCTTAAGTTGCTTGCTTCTGGATTTCTAATTATCCCTTCTCTAGTCTCCTGTCAGGATGTTCCCATTATAGTTGATACAAAATAATGTGCCCCAAATCTCCAACCTCATCAAACACTTCAACAACTTAACACTTTAAATCAGGATGCCTTAGAGCATTGTGATCCAGCCAGTCCTTTCAGTGGGCTCAGTTGCTTTGTGTGAAAATAGAAATTACAACAGGACCAAACACAAGGGACTACAAATTTCTGTGAACAATAGATCTTTCAGTTTCATATTATTTGATTTAACTTGCCTAAGTATTCCTACTCACCATATTTCTTTATACTATTGTGCTACATCACCATGTTTTTAATGAAATTAAACAATTAACTACCATTTTAGGATACCATAGCAGGGAGATCATGTTACGTTGCCTTTTCTCAAAGCATGACTAACATTTACAATAAGTAAAGCAGTTTCATTTTATTAATTCCTTAATACAACTAACACATTTCTTCACTCCTCGAAATAACCACTCACTTTGATAAACATGATGTGACTATTGCATTAGCTCACTTTCATGTTCCCTAAAGAGGTATATGAACAAATGATGGATAACAGTAGACATTATCTGTTACATTCCTTGAATTATAACTTGGAGCTAGAAGGTACAGTTCATTTCTAATTATTACAGTGCATTTTAACTTGAGACATTACAGGACATAAAAAAGTATCAGATAGTTAAGAAAGTACATCAATTTCTATTTAAGATTCTGTAAAGTTATCTTAGATATCATAGTTAAAGAGATAATAGTATTCTAAGTGGAAAGCATTATTTTCAACATGAATATTTAATATGTGCATTCTATTAAAATTGGTTTTGCCTAGTTGAATCTTGCGATTAAAATAAAAGCATGATTACTATATATTCAAAGCAAGCACATCATGAATTTTAGAAGAGAATGGAGTTGAAAAATGAGGGCAACTGAGATGGCTCAACAAGTCGAGACAGTTGCTGCAATGCTTCTTGACCTATGTTTGAATAGAATACAAGAGTCCACACAGTGAAATGAGAGAATTGCCTCTGCAAGGTTTCTTCTGACTTCCACAAGCTTGCTGTGATTTGTCTGAGTCAGACCACATCAAGAATAATAAAAATTAAGATGACAATATTTTATAAACTACAACTATGTATAGATCTTGATAGAATAAAGCAGTGTCTCAACTGTGGAAATTTATTTAATGAAAATAGATGTATCCAAACAATGAAAATAAAATAGGGCACCTGTTTGAAAGAAAAAGATTCTGAGGTGAACAATTGTACTGTGACATTTGTATTAATTCATTTTAATAACAGGTATTCATACTTAAAATATTATTCAAGCAGATACTATGAATTTTTTTTTATTTTCTTACACATCCTAGCTGTTGAGAAATTGAGAAATATCGTCCTAAGCTACAGAAGCCATGGTAACATATCTGCTAGGTATGTGCAATTTCTGACATAGCAGTTGAAAATTATCATGTGCCAAGTTTATGCTCAAGAACTGTCCAGTCAAGTTATCAAGAATTATGGAGAAAAATCACATTTCAAGTGAGCTTAAGATCATCATTAATTCTGCAGGCAAATGGACAGAACTTGAGACTATCATCCTGAGTGAGGTACCTCAGAGCCAGAAAGACAAGTATGGTATGGACTCAATTACAAGTGGGCAGTAGCTATACAGTGCATGACAACCATGCTACAATCTACAGACCGAAAGAGACGGGGAATTAGGAGATGCCAAGTGGGAATGTGCAAATTTCACTCAAAACACAAAACTAAGTAGTAACCTCGGGTGAATGGAGAGAAGAAACTGGGTAGGAGGTGGATTGAGGAGGAGAAGGGGATAGCAATCAGGTGTAGGGAGAAGGCATGGGGAGAGGGGTAGGAGTGAGACTGGAAATTGGTGGGAAGCAACTCTGGTGACTATCTGGAGTCCTGGGAAAGGAGAGCATAAGAGATCTCTGAGGGTAACCCTAGCTGAGATTCCTACCAGAGGGAAATATAGGGACAGAATAAGCCACCTCCTGTAGACAGGCAGGATTTCCAAAGAAGGAAGGGGACATCAATCCACCTACAACTTCAACCCCACATTTGTCTTGCCTACAAGATGTGCAGGAATTAAGACGGAGCAGAGCCTGAAGGGAAGGCCAATTAATCACTGTCCCACCTTGAAACCCATCACATGTGAGAGAGCAAACCACTGACATTATTAATGATACTCTGCTATGCTTGCAGAAATCTATCATAACTGTCTCCTGAGAGGCTTCATCTAGCAGCAGATGGAGGTCGATAGATGCAGAAACCCACAGCTAAGCAGCAGGAAAACCTTGAAAAGTATTGTGGAACAGGAGGGAATAGAATTGAGCAAGCTAGAGGAGTCCAGGACACAAGATGACCTACAGAGACAATTAACCTGGGACCGTGAGGTCTCACAAAGCCTAGGTTACCAACATGGGAGCATGAAGGGAATGGACCTATACCCCCTACAAATTTGTATCAAATGTAGCTTGGTCTTCACATGGGTACTTGTTTTAACAAATAAAGAAGAGGGAGCTCTTCCGTGTGTGTTTCCTGACATTGGATAGCCTTTTTCCTACCTGTTCTGCATGGTTTGTCTTCAGCACAAGTGCCTAGTCACCCTGGGATCAGATGCCCCAGCATGGGATAGGGTGGTACTCAAGGAGGGGCCAATATGGGGGAGGGATTTGTAATAGTTGGACTGGAAGGAGAGGAGAGAGAGGAGTTGTGATTTGGCTGTAAAGTGAATAAAAGAACTGATATAGGGGGCTGGGAATTTAGCTCAGTGGTAGAGTGCTTACCTAGGAAGCGCAAGGCCCTGGGTTCGGTCCCCAGCCCCGAAAAAAAGAACCAAAAAAAAAAAAAAAGAACTGATATAAATGAAGGTAAAAGCCACTTTCTCTTCTATCAGTTTCAGTGTATATGGTTTTATGTGGAGGTCCTTGATCCACTTGGACTTGAGCTCTGTGAAGGGTGATAAGAATGGACCGATTTGCATTCTTCTACATGCTGACCTCCAGTTGAACCAGCACCATTTGTTGAAAATGCTATCCTCTTGCCACTGGATGAATTTAGCTCCTTTGTCAAAAGTCAAATTACTATAGGTGTGTGGGTTCATTTCTGAGTCTTCAATTCTATTCCAATGATCTACATGTCTGTCTCTGTACAAATACCATACAGTTTGTATCACTATTGTTCTGTAATACAGCTTGAGGTCACAGATGGTGATTCCCCCAGAAGTTATTTTATTGTTGAGGATAGTTTTCACTATCATGTTTTTGTTATTCTAAATGAATTTGCAAATTGCTCTTTCTAACTCTATGAAGAATTGAATTGGAATTTTGATGGGGATTGCATTGAATCTGTAGATTGCTTTTGGCAAGAATGGCCATTTTTACTATATTAATCCTGCCAATCCATGAGCATGGGAGATCTTTCCTTTTCCTGAGATCTTCCTCAATTTCATTCTTCGGAGACTTGAAGTTCTTGTCACACAGAACTTTCACTTGCTTGGTTAAAGTCTCCCTAAGATATTTTATATTATTCGTAGCTATTGTGAAGGGTGTCATTTCCCTAATTTCTTTCTCAGACTGTTTGTCTTTGGAGTAGAGGAGGGCTACTGATTTGTTTGAGTTAATTTTATATCAGCCACTTTGCTGAAGTTTTATCAGCTGTAGGAGTTCTCTGGTGGAACAACAATATCAATCAACCAGATCCCCCAGAGCTCCAAGTGACTAAACCACCAACCGAAGAGGACACATGGAGGGACCCATGGCTCCAGCCGCATATGTAGCAGAGGAGGGCATGGCATCAGTAGGAGGAAAAGCCCTTGGTCCTGTGAAGTTTCCTTTCTGCAGTGTAGTGGAATGCTGGGGTGTTGAGGTGGGAGTGGAAGCATCTTCACAGAAGCAGGAGCAGGCTGGAGGTGGTTTGAGAGAGGGGAAACAGGGGATAACACTCAAAATGTAAATTCTTAAAGTAGGCAATAAAAATTAAAATAAAAGTAAAATCCAGAGGGGTTGGAAGACACCAGGGGAACAAGGCCCCTGAATCCACCACAGAGCAAGATACATAGGAGCTCATGGAGACTAAAGTAACAAGCAAATAAGCTACTGGGAAGAAATGAGGGAGGGGTGCTATAATCAGGGTGTAAAGTGAATTATAAAAAAATCAAAAAAAGATTTTGTGTTGGGCTTCATTTATAGTCTTGTATACATAGAACCACAAGCAGCCTGTGGGTTGCAAGTTGGTGGGAACATTTGCATGCATCCTGTTTCTGTTCCATATTTCTCTTTGTTGCTCTGATTTTCTAAAGCACTCATGACATTACACTGTATATATGCTATTTGATGAAAATCCATGCTCAAATATTCTGCTCATCAATGTCCTTTTTTTAGCTTTGGCAAAATTACCATGTCTCTCCCTGTTTATACTTAGCATTTCTCCCAACTAATATGACTCTTTGTTGCTTCTGAAACACAAGCTTTTTACCTTGGCCTTTTGTATTTTCTTCATTCTGACTGTAATTTGTTTTCTCCACCCGGCTATCTGGTTTTTGCCTTCACCTTGTTTAAATTTTGTCTAAAGAAATAAATCCAGAGGCAATGTTATTTTTAGCATACTATTATGTGATGCAATCACCTTTGTCATATGCATGTAGGGCTCTTTAAATGAAATCACACACACACACACACACACACACACACCTGCTGCTGACTGAGCTCCATATATATTATCTATTTTGTTCTTTTGTGCATTAATTTTCTCTGTACATTTCTTGATGCAGAACTACAATAAATATGATGGAATATTTTTTGTTTTCTGGTTTGTTTTGATCTACTCTGTTAAGAGTGCCTAATACACTAAATTCAATTAAGGACATATCTACAATTCTATACAGATTATAAATACAAGATAGATGAAAAATCAATACCGAATCTGAAAAAATATGTACCACTATATATTGCAATAGGACAAAACAGTGCATATTCAAAAATATAAATTTATGAGTCATTTATGTTTCTACATGCGAATGAAGATCATACTGTGTTGCAATATAGAGATTATATAATTCAATTTAAATTTGTCTAATTCTTTATCTTATAATAATTTAAATCTCATTTCTGTTTGGGGGTTGGGGGGGGCCTGGACTCCATAAAAGGAATGATTTTTTTATTAGTTTTCTATTTATCCTCCAAAATAAATGCTTCCGGGTTTAGAATTCACATGATTGTTAAGAAAAATAATGTCATTTTCACAAGTAAAATGGGACTGATATGGCCCAAAGAAAGCCAAAAGCAGACTTTCCTACTAAAAGGCTTATTTTGCAGGAGAGTAGGTGTCAGAATACTAAGATTCTATATTAACATTTTCTGTTACAGAGGATTAGGCAAACAAGAGCCAATTAAACACCCTGGGCACTGGCCAAGTTACTACTGCTGACACTAACTGATGTTTACACACACAAAAAAAAAATCAAAGGAAGTACCTGGTGTTAATGTTAACCGAACATCATTCTTTTACTTGAAGACTTAAAAAAATTAATAAGAAGACAAAGATAAATAAATAAATAAAAATAAATAATATAAAATCAATATTCATTAAGATATCACATAGCAAATATAGTGAGAGCACACTTCCTAGGAAGAGAACTGTGGGATGAGGAGATGGCCTCCAGTGTTATTTAAGGCATGTTCTTCTCTGCCTCAGTTTCTATATCTATTAAAAGAAAATGGGAAGTATTTAAAAGGAGCAGGCTGAGCACCCAGTAAATTGGCCTTCTGAAATCTTTTTCCTAAGCTATTGTTTAATTGTGTCATCAGTTTTCTGAAAGTTGAGCAGCATTGTCTAATGTTCATCCTACGTTGGCACCAGTTAATTAACTTAGACTTTACTGGAGTGCTCATCAAATATCTTTAATTATTTGGCTATACTTTTTGTGGTCATTCTCATTTCTAAATTGTGGTTTCCTTTGTTAGTCCATTTAATACTTCTTTTTATTTAACTGTCACAGTGAATGTTAGGAGAGATGAAGTGATGTTAAAAAATGTGAAATGCTAAACAGTGTGAAATTTCTGGTGATTATGATCTCATCAAAGTACAGTGAAAAGAGATTTAAATTGTCTGTTATTATTTAAAACTAGTCTACGGAATAGTGTCATGCTTGCTTAAACAAGATTTTCTAAACTATTATATAAAACAATCAATTTAAAATATAAAGTGAATTGAAAATGATGTGTAAAAATTCCTATGCAACCACTTACTTTGCTAGTTTGGAAAAAACACTTCAATTTTAAACTAGAAATAATTGAGAATTTTCATATATTTAATCTCTTTTTCACTATTTTGACATATATATATATAAATTAAATGTGTGTTAAAGATATCTTGATAATAATAAATTGCTCTGGCTAGTTTTATGTTAACTTGACTCAAGCTAAGTCATCAAGGAAGAGGAAGCCTCAGTAAAGAAAATGCCTCCATAAAACCATGCCATGCCATACACTACCCTACAGGGCATTTTCTTAATAAGTTACTGGTGACTGAGAACACAACCCATTGTGAGTTGGCCCATCACCAGGATGTTGGGTCCTGGGTTCTATAAGAAGGCAGGATGAGCAATACAGGAAGACCAATGCATTAAGCAACACCTCTAAATGTGTTTTTGCATCAGATCCTACCTCCAGGTTTCTCTCTGATCTAATATACTTTGATTATAAGTACTGATATTGAAGTATTAGCCAAATAAATTATTTCCTGAGCAAATTGCTTTCAGTCATGGTGTTTCATCATAGCAATAGTAACCTCAACTAGGACCAAAATTTAACCATTGGAATCTTCTGTCATTAGACACTTTCATTTTCACATGAGCTTTTGATTTTTCTATTAGTTTTAGCCTCTAAAATATCCCCTTAATGCTGTATTCTATAATTGATATAAGAAATACCTATTTTGATCTTCATTTTCCTGAATACAAAATAGAAGTCAGATTCAAATATGGTTTTAATAATTGGAGAATAGTAAAATAATTGAGAATTTGATGAAAAAATTACTAACAGGGTGCTGTCAGTGTTTGTGTGTTATAAAAGAGAATGTGTAATGGATTATTGCATTTTTTGGTCACAATATGATCTCCCCACTCAATTAAGAATATTGTTCAGGCAAAAGGTATCAAAAGATCTCTGATTTGTATGACAGTATCTGGAAAATATTTTCCATTTCATGTTTCATGTTAATTACCAGATTCCTAATACATCGAAAAGTAATTCTAAATAAATGAAAGTTTCTTCCTAGATGAACTTTGTTTAAATCATTTTTAGTAATTAATTACATGTTTGAACCATATAATAAATAAAAATATAAACCGTATGAAAGAATATAATTTGAAAATAATTTAATGTTCTGTTTCAATCTCTACAGGAAAGTCTAGTTTCATAAACACAATTTTAAGGACTAAATTTAAGTACAAATATTGAATGATCATGATAGTGTATGTGCATGTTTACACAAAGAAATCCTTATGTTAGTTTCTGAGTACTGAGATGAGAGGTGTGTTCATTTCCACATATGTTTTATAGTATTTTATTATGCATGTGGATTATCCTGTGGCAAGAATTTATATCATATAAAATATTTGTTCAACCCATCACATGTATTAATTACAATAAAATGAATAAAAAGAATACATAATTTATTCATGTATTCTGGTTTATGATAATACTTTATGCTAATATTTAACACACACCTTGTTGTGGAGAATGATTAGTTTTAAAGTACTTATGTGCTGTACAAATTGAGTTCAGTCCTCAGAACTCAGGTAAGAGAGGAATTAGACAACCAAGTCCATGAGAGATGACTTCTGTTCTCAACACACACCCTAACTAATACAACTATATATGAAATAAAACCACTTGTCAGATTAGTTTCTTTCCTCTAGAGGTAAAACTTACAGAACTTTCAAACATAAGCAGTAGCTCTAGACTTCCCCAAATGCAGTAACCTTGAGTGACTGTAGGCTTCCAGTCCTAGGGAAGAATGAAGCTCATGTGGTTCCAATTAATAAATCAGTATTTCAGATGAAAGAACCATTAGACTTAGAATTCAGTGTGCTGTGAATACTTGATATTCCATTTTCAAGGAATTATATTCTCTCATAGATTATGAGTCTCTATATAAGCATTGTTTTAGAGAAAATCTGGAGTTGCAACACAGAGCAGAACAAAAAAAAATGAAAAGAGGAAAGAAGAGAAAATGTCATGCTAGTAGGATTATTATCTATTTTCAGATTGTCAGGATTAGGACCATTTTGGAAATAACTGGCCAGGCATGTCTGATGAGTTACTAGATTGGTTGAATTATGTGGGAACAGCCACCTTAGACATGAGCATTTTCATGAGCTGATTTCCTGGGCTGAATAAAAATAAAAACATGAGCTGATTGGCAACATTCATTGCTTTCTGATTCCTGAATGTAGACAGAGTGGGACCTATCACTATGCAACTAAGACTGTACCCTCAAACTATTAGCCAAAATAAACCCTTGCTTAAATGTCCTATGCCAGGCGTTTCACTGTAGCAATGAGAAATTAATTAATGCATATTCTAACAGGAATGATTACCCATGGCCATACCAGTAAACTGTTAAAAAAAACTTTGATGCCTCAGGGAAGGGGGATGCCTGGGGTGGGGACTAGCACCCTCTCAGAGACAAAGCATAGTGGGGACGGGTGAAGAACTTTGGGAAGGGGAACCAGGGGGTCAACATTTGAGATGTAAATAAATAAAATAATTAATTTAAAAATAAAAAATCATAGTAGTTCTTATGTTTGTTGAATATAAACACTGAAATGGTATTTATTGTATAAATGTAGATAATGGAATAGACATTTCTAAATATATAAAGTATATATACAATTGCATGTGAAGCAAAGATATTATAGTCAGGAGTTTTGTAAACATATGTATTTGATGCCTATTAAATCCCAACTTGTGAATTTTATGCAAGGTTTGAATTAGGAATGAAAAATGAGATTCTTAATATTTAAAAGGTTGAAAATAAAAACTTTAAATTCCCAAAGTCATTTAAATGACTTGGATAGAGTAAGTCTTCCATCAACATAATATTAACATGAAAAGAAAGACCTTCCTGTGAATTTAGTAAGGCCAAGTACAAATGCCCCTTTCCCCCTAAAGAGCTACTTTGTTCAAGTTCTTTGAGAGTCATTTTTGAAGATATATGAAGCTCTATGTAAAATTACTTTCTAATTTATTTAACTTTTTATGTCATTGATTCACCAGACTGATTTGAGAGAAGTCACATTTCATCACAAAGTCAGTTTTGCACTGGTTTCTATGGCAGCCATTTAAGAAAACAAACAAAAACAAAGAAAGAAAAAGCCCATGAAGCTATTGTTTTATTGTTACATTACATTATATTGTTATTATAACAGAAGGACCAAACAAAAGGGATATGCATGACATCACAAAATATTACCATAGGAATGACAAAAAGCCTGAATTGTAAATGTAACTCTGTGGTTGAACACTTTTCCAATTTCCATCTGAACCCCTGGATTTAATTCTCAATATGCAAATCAAAACAAAACAAAAAATGTCTATAATTAAAGACCCTTTAAAGGGAATTTTAGTTACTAAGTAGATACTTGAAAGAATATACCATATCCCAGAATTAATAGATATTTTGAGGTAGATAAGAGAAATGGTATTAAAAAAAATGGGGAGCAAAGTATAAGATCAAGTAGGGGCTAGAGTCATTAGTTTTGATATTAAGAATACACATGCACACACACACAAGTTAATTGCTTGTTCGATGAATATAGATTTTGATACAATCATAGAAGAAAATCAAAAAGAGGTTTGATAAGTTTATTATACTTCTGTGTATTGTAGATTGGATCAGTGAAATAACACAAGAAAAAGAAAACAGAGTACTTGAACAAGTAGGTGGGAAGTAGAGATGGCTAATTTTGTGGTGGTTAAATTCTATCATCATCTTGATTAGCTGTTTCATCATCTTGAAACAGATAGAACATTAATGAGGATTAATGAGGCAGACATTTGGATGGGTCTGTGAGAACATTTCAGGAGACCGTTAACTAGGTGGGGAAAACCAACCCTATATGTGGTGGCACCTGTAGTACACCTTAAATAGAAACAGATGCATAAAGAGAAAGCAGAAATAACGTCTATCTTCCCCAAGTATGAATGCAATTTAAGTAATTGCCTCCATCTCTCACTACCATACCTTCACATGACAGATTGTATCCCTGCAAAGTATGAGTGGAAATAAATCATTTTTTACATAAGCCACATTTCATGTATGGGTCTGGCCACAGCAAGGAGATAATTGATATAGCCAATGAGGTCTTTATTGAGTAGTGAGCTGGTGTCCTGGGTGTTTGGTATGAGAACATCACTGAGTGTTTTTCAAGTATACTGATCAATGTGGAGGAAGACAACTGTGGCGTTTATTGTTAAAGCATTTCAGCAGGATTAGAATATAGGTTCAGATTTTTGAGAATGACCACTATGTTTATGTTCCATCATATAAACTCCATTTGGGAGTCTTTATTTAATCTAATAATTTTTATTAATATGCTAGTCTGAAATATAGTTGGTTAGTCTAAATCAGTGGTTTTAAACCTATGGGTCAAGTCCCCTGTGTCAGATCAAATATCAGATATCCTGCATATCATATATCTACATCATAATAAATAAGAATAGCAAAATTACAGTTAAAAAGTAGCAATGAAATAATTTTAGGGTTGGGGTCTTCATAACAGGAGGAACTGGATTTGCAGCATTAGAGATATTGAGAACCACTGATTTATTAAAGAGAAAGGTTGGAAATGAAGTTACTGTCATATATGAATGATATGATGGATACAGCAGGAATCCGTAAAATATGTTTGAAAAGATTTCACAGTAGATTTTGACAAATAATTCAGAAGTACATGACCCACTTCTAGTTTTGAGAGTAGTACCTCATGTTCTTTGCTTCTTTCTTGGGTATTGAGTTATTAGGTTAAGAATAAAGTAATAGACATAAAACATAATCTTCATTGACAAGGAGCTGGATTTGAATACTAGTACTCTCACTTATTAAGAAAATTATAAGCAATATACACACCTAAGTCTCATACGTTTTGTTGCTTTATTTTTGCAGTTTTCTCAAAGGAGAAATATGCATTGCCTTAATTGTTTATTGCAAAAGTTAGAAAATAATATGTGCATATATAGCATAAACCTGACTCATTAAATATTAGATATAAGTATTAAATATAATACCTAAGATTCGAGGTTATTTGTACTATTTATAATATTTTCATTAATCTACAATTGTCCTACTTTGTAATGTTTTTAACTCTGTTATCTTTTATAACTTTACTTATCCCTGTAAAATTTCTCTATATGTGACTGATGTCAATCCTGACATGTTAAATTATTTAATGAGCTGCATGAAATAATGAAGTATGAGTGAGATAACCCAATCACAGAAAAACACACATGGCATGCACTCATTGATAAGTGGCTATTAGCCCAAATGCTTGAATTACCCTAGATGCCTAGAACAAATGAAACTCAAGACGGATGATCAAAATGTGAATGCTTCACTCCTTCTTTAAAAGGGGAACAAGAATACCCTTGGCAGGGAATAGAGAGACAAAGATTAAAACAGAGACAGAAGGAACACCCATGCAGAGCCTGCCCCACAAGTGGCCCACACATATACAGCCATCCAATGAGACAAGATGGATGAAGCAAAGAAGGGCAGGCTGACAGGAACCGGATGTAGATCTCTCCTGAGAGACACAGCCAGAACACAGCAAATATATAGGCAAATGCCAGCAGCAAACCACTGAACTGCGAATAGGACCCCATTGAAGGAATCAGAGAAGGAACTGGAAGAGCTCGAAGGGGCTCGAGACCCCTTATAAACAACAATGCCAAGCAACCAGAGCTTCCAGGGACTAAGCCACTACCTAAAGACTATACATGGACTGACCCTGGACTCTGACCTCATAGGAAGCAATGAATATCCTAGTAAGAGCACCAGTGGAAGGGGAAGCCCTGGGTCCTGCTAAGACTGAAACCCCAGTGAACTAGATTGTTGGGGGGTGGGCGGCAATGGGGGGAGGATGGGGAGGGGAACATCCATAAAGAAGGGGAGGGGGAGGGATTAGGGGGATGTTTGCCCGGAAACCGGGAAAGGGAATAACACTCCAAATGTAAATAAGAAATACTCAAGTTAATAAAAAAAAGATATATATGTTAAACACTTGAATGATAATGACAATTTTATTAGATGACTGTGATGGTGACAAAATCTTGTTCTAATCCAAAAGTTGTCCCACCCCCCCCCCAACACACACACCTTGGAACAATCAAGTTGTAGGGGTTATTACGATTGTGAATACTCAGTATGGTACCAAACTCTCTTGATTGAATGAAGGTTTATGCTTAATGTTTGTGGAGATGGGGCAGTGTTTAGGATTTAACTAACTAACTAAATAAATAAATAAAATAAAACCAAAACCAAACCAAACAAAAAACCCTACTGTTCGATGGTAATATTGTCAACATTAACCAAGCAAGTTTTGCTAATACTGTATATGATTATATATAATTCCAGTATCAAAATAAAACATCCAAGTTAGGAAAGATAGTTCTACTCCTAAACCTAAATCCAGTCCTAAAACTCACTAGATAAACTTGCCCTAATTTCTTTCTCTTTCTCTCTCTCTCTCTCTCTCTCTCTCTCTCTCTCTCTCTCTCTCTCTCTCTCTCTCTCTCTCTCCTTTTTCTCTTTATATATCCCTTCATTTAAATATTAATGTCAAATAGAATTTAATTATGTTCTGTCCTGTTTCTAATATAGTACTTATTTCTGATTTTTACTGAATCTTGTGGAACCATTTGTCTTTCTCTGAAAATCTGTCTTCAATGCATTAAACTGTTTCTTAAAAAAATCCTACAAAAACTTTGATTTTGCCATTCACTTTCTAGTATCATATCCATTATTTACACAATAGGACATAAAGATCTAGATGTTCTTTTTCTTTAAATACCCTCTAAATTTCACATATCCTCTGATAGAGAACTGAGAACATAGACAAGAATCATGGAGATGCACAAAACCTAGCTGTTTTGTGTTTCCTTCCTGCCTGCCTGCTGTCCTTCCTTCCTTCCTTCCTTCCTTCCTTCCTTCCTTCCTTCCTTTCTTTTTTTTTCTTTCTTGTTAGTTTTTGGCAATTTAGTGAGCTTTATGCTTCCCTCAACTGAGATACCACAAGCTCTGTTATCTCAAATCCACCTGCTGCATTGTCTTTTAGGCCTGTACCTCTTCTTTCTTCCAAAGGGTGCTATAGATTTTGTGAAAATTTTGGTGCCCATGGGAAGTTGGGGTCATACAAGAGCATCATAGAATTTCTGAATGATACAGAACTTGAGTTATAATTATCTGTCATTTTTCAAACAGGAAACATGAGACAATAAACTGCCATTCTACCGACTCAAAATAACATAATAATTAGAGATAAGGCAAGAACTAGAAAATTTTACCTGTTCCTTATCCACCATTTTCACTTTATATCATAGTGTCTGTGTGAAAACTTGATTACTTACTTCACCCTAAAACAGTTTCCTCACTCCATCTCTCATGTAATCCAGTCATTATGCAATATATTTGCCTGAAAAATATTTTCTTTATCTTACTACTTTCCATTTCCACAATCATCGCCTTGATCGAGTACAGCAACTTAAGTGGAAATATAAGATAAGTTAATATTTACAATTATGTTTTCTTTATCTACAGAACTTAGAGTGAAGAGGAAGATATTAACAATGGTTAGTGGCTCATGACAGCAAATTTAAAGGTATTAGCCATTTCGACCTTTATTCTTTACTCTGGAAATTTATGGGTCCCCACAAAATAAAAAGTATACACTGTAAGATCATATTAACTTCCTTTCTATACTATAAGAGAAAACATAGTGGTAAATTTGAGAGATGAAATGTACTTAATCTGTGTAATTGGAAATGGTTTGGAGGGTCAAACTGAAGCAAATATTTATCAATGTATTTCCATGAGTGGTAGTCTGAATAATTCACCTTTTCAAAGAGAGAACTCTTCATCTTAATATCTAGACACATAAATATCTTAGTTTTCAAAAAAATTAGTTTTCAAGATAATTGGGAACTGAGGTAGCATGTGGAATTAAAGCTGTTAACAAGAGGACATTAACAAAATGCATTTAGTCATTAGGCAGTAGAAGAGGAAGGCAAAAGAAGACAGCCAGGGAGATATGTACAGGAGGAGAACCATAAACATGACATGCTGTTGGCTTTAAATATAAAAGGGGAGCTGAAAAGCAAGGGAATTGGAGAATTCTCTAGAAAGCAGTTCTAAGCCTTTAAGGATCCAGTAACACTTTTTACAAGGTTACATAGACCACAGGAATACACAGATATTTACATTATAGAGAAGGAATGAGTCAGCATATACTGACTGGCAGCCCACAATGGCCCACACATTCTCAATAACTGCTTCATCATTTTACATTTTTTTATCATTTTACATTCTTAACATCTGCCTGGCACATGGAGACAAATAATGACAGAGTGTCTGACTGGTCAGCTAATCATATGATGCCAGCAGTAAGGGGTGAGATGTCACGGACCAATGGGACATGGGTTCAGGGTATAAAAGCACTCCCTAATTCTGCAATATTTGAGTTTGCTTCTGGTTCTCATCTGACTCCTGGAATCTGTGTTGTTGATTCTGTGCCTTCTTAACCCTCTGCCCTTCAGGACCATCTTGAAGGAATGAGGGAAACGGGCAACATTGTAATTCCTAACATAGCAAAACATATAGCAATGGAATATTTTTATGTTTGGGGGTCACCATAACATAAGGAACTGTATTAAAGGGTCATAGCATTAGAAGGTTGGGAACCACTGCTCTAGTGGTAAGCAAACAAACAAATAAGCAAACAAAAAACCAAAAACAACAACAACAAAAAAAGCAAAAACAAAAACAAAAACAAAACAATAAGTAAATGGATTCTTTCCCAGGACTTCCATAAAGGAAGGCTAGTTTGTTCACATCTTGAGCAGGAAATTGGTAAGATTTCTGTCTCCCTCCCCCTCCCCTTCTCCCTCTCCCTCTCTCTCTCTCTGTAGTTCTTTTCTCATACAACACACATTGATCACAGTTTAGACTCCCTTCATTCTTCCCACATCCTCCTGCATCTCTACTCTTCTCTGGATCCCTTCCTCCACTTCCCTTCAGAAAAAGAGCAGGCTTCCCAGGAATATAAAAGCAACGCTACATAGCACAATTCAATAAGACTAGGCACAAACTTTCATATCAATGTTTCATGTGGCTTCCCAGGAAAACAAAATTGGTCCTAAGAGTAGGCAAAAGAGATGGGAACACCTCCACTACAACAGTTAGGAGTTTCCCCAAAGTATCAAGTTAACAAACATAATACATTTGCAAAGGATGTAACACAGATCCATGCATGCTCTATGATTGCTGCTTCAGTCTTTGTAAACCCCATACGAGCCCTGCTTAGTTGATTCTGTGGGCATTGTTCTCCTGGTGTCCTCTACCTTTCTGCCTCCTACAATTTTTTCTTCTAGTTTTCCATGGGGTTCCCCAACTTCCAAGAGAAGGGATCAAATATAGATCTCAAATTTGGTTTCTCTCCACCTAATGTTTGCCTGTGTATTTCTTTACATGTGATCCCAGGAGTTGCAAGAGGAAGCTTCTCTGATGACAGTAGGGCTAGGCACCAATTTATGAATATAGCACAATATCACTAACAATCATGTTATTGATTTATCCTAGTTCTCTGTGTTGTACAGCCTCTAGTTCCTCGTCATCGAGGCAGTATTAGACATAGGCTCTATTTTGTGGAATGGGACTTAAATCAGACTAACTTTTGGTTAGTTATTCCCACAAGTTCTTGACATCCATTGCTCCTGCATAACTTACAGGCTGGACAAACTATAGGTAGAATGTTTTGTGGCTGAGTTATGTCCTAGTCCCACCATTTGAAGTCACTTGGTTACAAAAGATGACTGGTTCAGGCATCATATCCACTATTACTAAGAGTCCTCAAGAGGGCCACATTTACAGAGTCCTGGGAGTTTCTACTGTACTAGGTTTCCACATCATCCAACAACTGCCCTAAAATTGTAGTTATCTCTTCCAGTTATCTATCTTCCCTCCATCTCGAACCACAACCTGATTACACCCACATAATTTACTCTATTATTAAGAGGGATGCATACTTACAGCATTCCTTGTTAGTCAGCCTTTCTCAGTCTGTGGATTATAGCATGATCGTCATTTAAATGTTTGTCTTTCTTGGTCTAGGTTACCTCACTCAGGATTTTTTTTCTAACTGCATCCATTTGACTGCAAATTTCATGATATTATTTTTGTAACGGTTGAGTAACAATTCATGTACAAATGTACCACATTTTCTTTATCCATTCTTCACTTGAGGAAGATTAAGTTGTTTCCAGCTTCTGGTTATTATGAAGAAAGATGCCGTGAATATAATTGAGCAAGTATCTTTGTGGTAGGATGAAGCATCCTTTGTTTACATACTTAATAGTTGTATGGCTGGGTCTTGAAGTAATCAATTCTCAAAATGCTGAAGAACTGTCATATTGGATTCATTAGTATCTGTAGAGGTTTACACTTTTACTAGCAATGGAAAAATGTTTGGCTTGCCCCACATCCTCAGTAACATGAGTTGTCACCTATATTATTGACCTAAGCCATTCTGAGAAGTATAAGATGGAAACTCCAAGTAGCTTTGATTTGTATTTCCTTGACAACTGAACATTTCTATGTTTCTCTATTGAGAATTCTCTGTTCATGTCTATACTCCATTTTTTGTTGAATTATTTGGTTTGCTGATGTCTAGTTTCTTACGTTCTTTATATAATTTAGATATTATCTCTCTATTGAACATGGAGTTAATAAAAATCTTTTCCCATTCTACAAGCTGCCTTTTCATCCTATCGACAGTGTTTTGCCTTACAGATTTCTAATCTTAAAAAGTATACAATAATAAACTTATTTTGTTATTTTACTTTAAGTATTTAAGTTAAGTTGTTTTAGACACTATTTTTTCACAATTTTTTATAGCCAATGAACACTAATTTTTGCTTTTGTCTATAATTTGGTATTTTATTATTAATGAATTGAATTTTCTATGCATTTAATTTATATAAAATATAATATCTGTTTTTAAAAGAAATGTAATTTGTATAAAGGAAGCCAACTGATTTGTTTGAGTTAATTTTATATCCAGTCACTTTGTTGATGTTGTTTATCAGCAGTAGGAGTACTCTGGAAGAATTTTGAGCGTTGCTTGTATATACTGTCAGATTATCTGCAAATAGTAATAACATGAGTTGTTCCTTTCCAATTTGTGTCCCCTTGATCTCCTTTTGTTGTCTAATTCCTCTAGCTAGAACTTTACGTACTATATTGACTAGAGACTGAAGGAAAGACCTTCCAGTACTGGCCCAATTTGGAATCCACTCCATGGAGAGGCACAAAACCCTGACACTATTATTGATACCATGTTGTGCTTGCAAACAGGAACGTAGCATGGTTGTCCTCTGAGAGGCCCTACCAGAGGCTGACTGACACAGATTTGTATAT
Source organism: Rattus norvegicus (assembly GCF_021556685.1). Classification (NCBI taxonomy): domain Eukaryota; kingdom Metazoa; phylum Chordata; class Mammalia; order Rodentia; family Muridae; genus Rattus; species Rattus norvegicus. Next base: position 60,035,991 of record NC_141554.1, read on the forward strand.
TTATAGCCAAGTGTTGGACTGAAGTCTTTGACTGCTATGGAAAAGTTAGAGGAAGAATGGAAGGAACTGAAGGGAATGACCACTACATTGGAGCATAGGAAGATAAAAGTTTTCAACTAACCTGGACCCCTGGGGCTAACTCACCAACCACAGAGCATGCAAAGGCTAGTCTGAAGTCACTCCTCCCCAAACCCCCTCTGCATATATGTAGCAGAAGACTGTCTTGGCTGGCATCAGTGAGAAAGGATATGCCTTAATCCTGCAGAGATTTGATGCTCCAGAGAAGGAGGATGCAGGGGAAGCACTGCACCGTTTCAGAGGCGTGGGCTGATGAATTTAGAGAAAGGGAGCTAGCAGGGGGGGCAACATTTGGGATGTAAATAAACAAAATAATTTATTTAAAAAACCAGAAAGTATCATCCTAAGTGAGGCAACTCAGACCCAAAAAGACATGCACTGTATGTACTCATTAATACGTGGATATTAGCTGGAAAAAAAAAGGGTACAGAATACCCAAGATACAGTCCACAGAACACAAAAAGTTCAACAAATTGAAGGACTCAAGTGAGGATGCCTCAGTCCCACTTGGGAGGGAAAGGAAAGCAATCACATGGTTGGGGGAGGAAGGGAGGGCCAGGGATTGAAAGGGGGTGGGGGGGCATGGTATGGTATTAGGTGGGGGAAAAGGACTGAAGCCCTGAGAACCAGCAGAAAGAATGAAAACAGGCAACCTCAGGAGGTAGGAGGTTGGGAGGACCCTCCAGAATGTAACAGAGACCTGGGAGGTGAGAGATTCTGAGGACAAAAAACGTCAGGGACCTTAGATGAAATGCCCTAAAGTGAAGAGTGGGAACTTATAGAGTCCACCTCCAGCAGAAAAATAGGAAATAAAGTGAGGGATAGGGTTACCAATCTACAATCAAAACTCTGACTCATATTTGTCCCTGTCTGAAAGAATTTAAGGGGTGGAAATAGAAAGGAACCTGAGGAAAAGAAGGTCCAGAGACAGACCCAAAGTGGGATCCAGCTCAAGGAGAGGCCCCAAGATCTGATACCATTACTGGAGCTATGGGGTGTTCACAAAAAAGGGACCCATCATGACTGCTCTCCAAAAGACCCAACAAGCAACTGAAAGAGTCAGATGCAGATATGTGCTCCCAACCAATGAAGAGAAGATGCTGACTCCTCTGGTTGAATGAGGGGGAAGCTGGGGGAAGCTAAGGAGGAGGGGAACCTTGTAGGAAGTCCAGCAGTCTTAATTGACGTGTACCCCTGAGATCACTCAGACACTGGATCACCAACCAGACAGCATATACCAACTGATATGAGGCCTCTAACACATACACTGGAGAGGACTGCTGGGTCTGGGTTCAGTCAGAGAAGATGCACCTAACCCTCAAAAGACTAGAGGCCTCAGGGAGTTTAGAAATCTGGTGAGGTGGGAGTTGGGGGGGTGGGCATATCCTCATGAAGACAGGGGGGCAGGAAGGAGGTATGGGATGTGGAACTGTCAGAGGATGGACCTGGAAGGGAATAAAAATCTGGAATGTAAATACAAAAAGATAAAATTAAATGAAGGAATTAGAAAATGTAATTTTGAAATTTCTCCATTATATATATTCATATATATGCATGCTATATTGTAAAGAAAACACTTATTGAAGCAGAAACATGATTCTAGCCAAGGTAAATTCTACATTAATGTTTATATATATATATATATATGTGTGTATAAACTTTAAAGTCAAATATAAAGATATTTTATTGTTATGTCCATATTTCTTATATTGAAGCCATTTTGTTTCATAAAGCATTGTAAAAGTTACTTTTAAAATGGAAGGATAGTTTGTATTCTGATTTCTTCCATCATTACAAATCATAGCTCATAACAATAATTAAATAAATGATAAAAGTTTGTTGATTTATTAAAAAATAGTTTTGTTCCTTTATGCTTGTTTGATTTGAAAAGAACTTTTAAAACTTGTTGAATGCTTCTGCTGCTGAAGAAAACCATGTGGGCCATTGGTATTTTTGACATTTTTTTCTCCAGATTGCTTATGTCAAACCTGTCCCCTAGAGCTGACATGTACCTACCAGCATATGTACTGATTAGAAAATATAGCTTTAAATTCATAATAAATAACTGTGAGCCACTAAAGATAGCAGTTAATGATGTTTCTGTCCTCCCAGATACAGTGGGTGTTTAAATTAGATCTGCGTGATTTTTCAAGGCCAGAAAAATTAATGTATTAAGATAAATAAATTATAATAGAAGCTGGGCTTATTTTGTTTTTTTTTGTTTTGTTTTTTTTTTTTGGTGGGGGGCAGGGTTATTCCCCAATGCTATTCCCCAATTTTCACAGGATCCAATAAACAGTAAACCAAGAGCAGGCTCAAAAGTAACATGGGAAGGAAATTACAGTATTGTAAATTTGATTGAAAGCAATTAAATACAATGAAAAAAAACACCATGATATCTCTGTTCCAGGCCTGAGGAATTGATTTTATAATAACCAATTGATGCTAAAGTAAGACAAAATATAAAGTACAGAAAATTAATTAAAGTTATTAAAACATTATCTACAATCTTCAACCAAAACTTCTTTCTCTTTTCTTTTAATACTCCTTGCACAGTATAACAATTTCAAGTGATGTTTAGATAGTTGGATAAACTACATTTTCCCACATATGAGACATTAACCAAGAACAAAGTAAGGCCATTTATAAACTCTGTAATCATCATTCAGATTGAGAATAACAGAAGCAGGTGTGTAGGTCTTTATTGGATACTCAGGAGCAAAAGAGACCTGCCACACCGAGGAAATACAGCTGGCTGCCAAAGCTGGTGTACTGTGTGCGTTTGCACTCATTTTCATTCTCAGCAAAAAGGAAGGCTCCACATCATAGTGACTGATTTCATTCAGCTGTTTTCATATTCTTTCTCCCACGGTCTCCCCATAAATTTCTATTGTGCCAACATGTGGAGAATTGATTACATTCTTTCTCAGCCTGTCTTTGAAACTTACAATCAAATTACTCCATGCAATTAAAACACCAGGATTATTTTCTCCCCTTATAATGTGTTTTCCCCACCCTACTCTTGCCACCTTCTTCCCTACCCTTTCAGAGCTCCTATGTCACTAGCTTATAATGTAACTGAATTAGTGTATATATTGTCCTGAAGTGTCATTATCCATTGGAAGTCTCATACATTTATTTCAGAGCAGCTAGAAATTTCAAAAGTGAAGTCAAAGGTAATGTCTATGAAGGAACATTATTATAAAAAAAACAAACAAACTGGTAGTCACTGCCCTTTGATTTTTGACAAGAAGCATAGATTAAAACTTATTTTAAATTAGCAATGTTCAATTGACACTAATGTAATGTACATTAATAAAATTATTTTTAAATTTGTATGTTTTGAGAATACCATTTACAACACAGAAAACAATGCATACCAATTTATAACCAAGTACATACTGAGGGCCAACTTTAATCTTTAACCTAATTTAGGTTTCTACCATTTCATAGACTTAAAATATTGTCAATATTTGTGGCTGAAAAGTGATTAGGTGTTATATTTAAATAATGTTTTTTCCCACTAGCTGAGCCCAGGATGCCTATAAACCTGTGATTAGTGTAAGAAAAGAAGTCCCTTCTCTTTAATACTGATAGAATTCTGTCCAGTTGTGGTACTGGTGGTGTATTAAATAAGTAGCAAATCTAAATTAAGTTATGCTGGTTTTGACAGTTACTGCAAACTGACATTTTCATTTGCTTAGTTCCATGTAACAACCCATCATGTAGATATATTACTTGTTGGAACCTCATAAAAACCCTGTTTTTCTCTGGGCTGTGAGCATGAATTTCTAATGAATTTGGCTTGAGGTAAAAGGCAAGATCTCAACCCTAACTGCAAGCAATAGTTTTATTTTACTGAATGCCAATTTAATAATATCAGTACAACACACATTTCATTCTTTCTTATTGGCTACACAAAGTATTACAGCTGTGACCTTGAACTAGAAAAATGAAGGTTAAGAACCTTAGAAGGGTAAATTGCACGTGCTCCACTATGTTCAGAGCACCAGCTTTAATATCAACAATGGTTCGTTGAAATATAGATTGTTAGTACATGAAGGCTATTGCTTGGAGGATATATCAAATAATCATATGTGTGATAATCAATTGTAGTGCTACTGGTGGTTTATTAAAAAAGCAGCTTGTTTATATATTATATCTTTTAAACATTACATCTATGTTAAATTCATTGATATTACTATTACTTGTTGAGAAATTTAAAGCCTTTCTTACTGTTTTTTTATATTGACACTGCATAAACTCCCACTCATCTACTCACATAAATAGATACACATATCCATTGTTTCCTATATTTACTTACAGTTTCAGAAATAAGTTTATAAACACAGTAGGAACGCATAATTTAAAAATTATGCACTAAATAGTAATAAAAGGATAAAGATCAAGTTCAGAATGAGAAAACAAATGCAAATTGTTTCAATCTGTAGCTAAGTGAAAGAAGAAAGTCTAGACAGGTAGCAAGAGCAATAAAAGCACTTTTTTCAGGAAAAATAATGTAGTCAACCTAGAAAAAACATTAATAGAGAATAATTTTCATAGGTCTTTGAAATACTATGTGCAATATCTATCAAAGTTTACTTCTAGACAGTGATCTTTTTAATTAAATTTCTGCCATTTTTCCATGTAAATATTTTATGTAGATTTAGTGTCAATGCAGAATGGAGAGCTATATATTACGAGTCCAATTTCACAGGAATCCAACTTGTAAAGAAATCATTGTAAGTCATTTAGCAAGGTTAATTAGTACTAGAAACTGAATTATGATTAATGTATTTTATTTTTTATCTTGAGAAAAAAGTAGTAAAAATGAGGATGTCTGCTATATACAACTAGAGAAGAGGAAGAAAATGGCAAAAGAAGTTATCATGTACTATAATCATAACTAAATTTGTTAATTTACTACATAGGCCAATCAGGGTGAGTTAGGTGAAATGCATTTTTTTGTTTAATATTCCTAAAGAACTTGAATGGTTAGAAAACCATTTAACTTTTATGAACTGAGGATTAAGCACATGGCCATGTATTACTGAGTGAAATCCCTAAACATGTTCCTGTTTAATATATGAAATATTAGGGATTAATGGGGTCAAACAACCTTCAGTGGTTACAATGTTGCATGTTAAAATTTGTACCTAGTGTTTTTTAACTCTAAAGGCTAAATGTCAAAGCTCTTTATTATAAAGGTTTCTTCTTTGTATCTTCATATATGCATGCCATGACAGTCTGCTATTCAGATTTTCTAACATATGTAAAATGTAGCAACACCTTTCTGTGATAGATTATTTTTCTATGGTGTTTGTTATATGCTAGCCTTCTTGTAGAAGACTGAACAAGGCAAAAGCCCTACCTTACAGAAATAACACTTTAGAATGTCTAACGTTTTAAGAAAGATAACTGTGCCTCCAGCACATAGATTCGTCAGAGATGGGTAAGTTGAGAAAGTGTTATTTCCAAGTTACTAACTTAACCAAAAGCAGAAAAAAATAACACTTGCATAAGTTACATACTGCTGCATACCAATAACAAGTCTGGTGACTAAAAACACTCTACACTTATTATTTCACTTGCTGTCCAAAAAAATATGCCCAGGTATACTTTGCTTGGGCTCCCTGCTCTCAGTTTTATATGGCTATTCTATAGCACTTAAAGAATACTTTATTGGGACTGCTAACCCCCTCTTCTTCCGCTTACACCCTCTTGCTCTCTTTGTTCTTCTCTGCTCTTGCCCCCCATCATGTCACTTCTCTCTGTCCACCCCTTCCCTCCACTTGCTCATGGCAGGCCTTTCCTCTCCTCTACTCTTCTTCTCTCATTAAACCTCTCCACGTGGAAAAAAAGAATATTTTATTGATATTTTGTGAGTTCAAATTATGCAGCCCAGCCTATCTCATCTTTCTGTACCCTCATATTCCCCTTTACCCTTATAACTTCCCATCAAAATAAAAAAAACGCACAAGAAAGCATTAACAATACCAACAACAAAACCCAAAGCATAGCAAATATCTCATCAGTGATGCTGTAGTGTGTCATAGTGCATGCAACAGTATATCCCTCTTTCCACACACCTTCACTTGGGAGTATTTATTGCAATGTGTCATTGGTCTGCTTTGAGATCTCTGGCTTCTGTGACACCATCAATATTATGTAAGTGGCCTGCATTCAGTCTTATATGGCTGTTCTATAGGACTTTTGGGCTACATTCCACTGTGAGCTTGGTTCATTGCAAAGTTGGTGTAGTGGCTAGCAGCATTTATTTAGTTGTGCTTATGGTTCTTTATTTTCTTGCTATTTGTCTGCTAGGGACCACACCTAGAGACCACAGAATATTATGGTCACATATCGTTCATAAACCCCCCCTTACAATATAGTCACTTATGGCTAAAGTTTATACATGACTTTTTGAGGGGAATTTTTCTCTTCTGAAATGGTCACAATTCTACTTTAGGTTCACACACATTATTTTATCAGAACGACCCTGGAATAACACAAAATCAATTAGGGCCTTGATTACCCCAGGTACATTTGCTTTCATGTCTACACTACACAGTGATCCCATCAATGAAGGAGAACTCATCATGCTCATAGTTCAACCAACATAGACAGGGAGGTTATTATCCTAGGCACACTTTCTAGGACGTGGAGCAAGAACATTGGGGATCATTTTTTTCTTTCCATATGAACTGATTTCATAATCTTTATTATAAATTATTCCAAATAAGTGATTCCCAATAGCCTTTATACATAAAACCAACAGAAAGTGGGGAAAGAAGGATTTGACACTGAATTGGTATCTTCTGTATTTCAGAGGGAAGTGTACATTTAATTGAAGTAAAAAATGAAAGAGTAGTACACTGATAAATTTTGTATTATATATGCTGACATACTGGAAGAATATCATCAAGTGATGTTCCAAGGACATTTGAAAGCACAAAATGAGTAAGGAGTAAGGGCAAAAGTAAAACTAGAGGAGAAAACATGGGAGTCAATAGATTTAAATGGATGATTCCCATGACAGAAAAGGAAGAATGAATCGGTATAAGAATTGATAAATTGTAAGTTAGTATAGAATATAACTTAATTTTAAATGTCAAATTTTATGAGTATTGTTTTGTGATAACATATTTAACTTAAAATATACTCCAGATAAAAGAATATTTAGGCATCCTTTCTTCCTATATACAGAATTTTTTATGTTTTACTGACAATACTACCAGTATAATGTGTAACTCATTTTTATAGCATTGTAAAAGCAATGTGAAGAAACGTAGAATGATTCTCATTTAAGGGATAAATGTCAGAGTCTTGTAAATGTAAATGAAGTGACTTATATTTTTGACAGTGCCCAAATCAAACCAATTCATTTTTCTTGAACTGTTAAAAACTTCGGATCATATGAAAATGTCAATATTTCTTAGTCTGTGACTCTTTAACACTATAGTTCTATTCTTTAGTTGCAGAAACCACTTTGGAGCCCTAGAATTCTCTAACATATAAATCCAGCAGTCATTTAATTTTCATTAAGCAAAGTTACTTGCATATCTTTATGACATTAAAAAAGTTCGCACATTTTATGACAAAATCATGTCTAACTCACTTGTATATCCATATATTTTTAAATGAGAGGATCAGGCAGATTGCGGGATATTAAGAGTGTATGCTGCTTTTTTGATGCTTAGTTTTCAGTTTACTCTATATTTTAGATCTTAACCCTCTATCAAATGTGCAATTGGTAAAAATCTTTTCCCATTTCTGTTGGCTGCTCCTTTGTCCCTATTGGTAGTGTCCTCTATCATATAGAAGTTTTACAATTTTATGAGGTCCAATTTATTAATTGTTGCTCTTACTGTCTGTGTTATTGGGGGTCCTGTGAAGAAAGTCTTTCCTGTGCCAGTGCATTCAAAGTTATACATCATGTTCTCTTCAGTCAGATTCGGGATATCTGGCCTTGTGTTGAGGTTCTTTTTTTCATTTGGACTTGAGTTTTATGCAGGGTAATAAACGTGGATCTATTTGCATTCTTCTACATGTAGTCATCCAATGTGACCAATATCACTTGTTGAAGATGTTCTTTTTTATTTTTATTGTGAATTTTATTGGATATTTTATGTATTTACATTTCAGATATTATTCTCTTTCCTGATTCCTATCTCTCACATCCCCCATCCCACTGCTTCTTTAAGGATGCTCCCCCTCCCACCTAACCACTCCCACCTCACTGCCCTGGCATTTCCCTACACTGGGAAACCAAGCCATCACAGGACCAAGAGCTTTTCCTCCTGCTGATGCCAGGCAATGCCAATCCCTGCTACATATGCGGCTGGAACCATGGATCCTTCCATGTGTACTCTTTGGTTGGTGGTTTATTCCCTAGGGGCTCTGGGGGTTCTGGGTGGATGCTTCAGTTTTTCTTAGAAGGGGGAACAAAATATTCACTGAAGGAAATGCAGGGACAAAGAGTGGAGCAGAGAGTAGAGGACAGGCCATCCAGAGACTGCCCCACATGTGATTCCATCCCATATGCAGCCACCAAAGCCAGTCACTATTGCTGATGCCAAAAGTGCTTCCTAAGAGGAGCCTAATATGGAGGTCTCCTGAGAGGCTCTACTAGAGCCTTACTGATACAGATGAGGGTGCTTGCTGCTAACCATTGGACTGAGCAAGGGGACCTCAGTGGAGAAGTTGGAGAAAGGATTGCTTGAGCTGAAGTGGTTTGCAACCCCATAGGAAGATGCTCTCTTTTTAATATTTCTTTTTTTACTTCTTTGTAAAAAAGAAAAGAATATCAGTTGTCCATACATGTGAGGACCTATTCCTGGATCTTGAACTTAATTGACCAGTATGATGTCTGATTTTATACCAATATCAAGATTTTTTATTACTAAAACTCTGTACTAATCAAGAATATATATATATATATGTATATATATATATATATATATATATATCTCCACATGAAGACACGAATGAACATAGACAATTATAAAGAAAGCAACTCTAAGAAACTAAGAGGACATAATGCACTACCAATTTTGGAATGATGTTAAATAATTTCTGAAGCAAAGATTTAAAATAGATATGCTCCAACCAGAATATTTATAATGCACCCTAATAAATTTGTAGATGTTAATGTCATTTGGAACTGTTTACATGTTTGTATATGTACATTTACACTTCAAAATTAAGAAAAAGAATAAATATTGCTAAATACAGTAAAAACATAGTAAGATATGATAAAGGAAAAGAAAATTTTGAGCAGAGTTGGCACCTTTGAAAATTTATATAAATGTCCATTAGTGATTAACATAGTTTGGAATCAGGAACATATCTATATGCATATATATGTAAGGTACATAGTATATTTAATTACATGTGTGATTGAATCTATATTCTAATAAATAATGCAAGGACAAACCTGAAGAAAAGGCAGGTCTATATGCATAACCACTAGATGGCTCCTGTATATCTTAGCCTCTTTTCTAAGAAAACCTCAAAAGTTCACTCCACTATACTGTGTCCTACTTTTTTTTTTTCTTGCTTTCTTTTTTTTTTTTTTTATTAACTTGAGTATTTCTTATATACATTTCGAGTGTTATTCCCTTTCCCGGTTTCCGGGCAAACATCCCCCTCCCCCCACCCCTTCCTTATGGGTGTTCCCCTCCCAACCCTCCCCCCATTGCCTCCCTCCCCCCATAGACGAGTTCACTGGGGGTTCAGTCTTAGCAGGACCCAGGGCTTCCCCTTCCACTGGTGCTCTTACTAGGATATTCATTGCTACCTATGGGGTCAGAGTCCAGTGTCAGTCCATGTATAGTCTTTAGGTAGTGGCTTAGTCCCTGGAAGCTCTGGTTGCTTGGCATTTTTGTACTTTTGGGGTCTCGAGCCCCTTCAAGCTCTTCCAGTTCTTTCTCTGATTCCTTCAACAGGGGACCTATTCTCAGTTCAGTGGTTTGCTGCTGGCATTCGCCTCTGTATTTGCTGTATTCTGGCTGTGTCTCTCAGGAGCGATCTACATCCGGCTCCTGTCGGTCTGCACTTCTTTGCTTCATCCATCTTGTCTAATTGGGTGGCTGTATATGTATGGGCCACATGTGGGGCAGGCTCTGAATGGGTGTTCCTTCAGTCTCTGTTTTAATCTTTGCCTCTCCCTTCCCTGCCAAGGGTATTCTTTTTCCTCATTTAAAGAAGGAGTGAAGCATTCACATTTTGATCATCCGTCTTGAGTTTCGTTGGTTCTAGGCATCTAGGGTAATTCAAGCATTTGGGCTAATAGCCACTTATCAATGAGTGCATACCATGTATGTCTTTCTGTGATTGGGTTAGCTCACTCAGGATGATATTTTCCAGTTCCAACCATTTGCCTACGAATTTCATAAACTTGTTGTTTTTGATAGCTGAGTAATATTCCATTGTGTAGATGTACCACATTTTCTGTATCCATTCCTCTGTTGAAGGGCATCTGGGTTCTTTCCAGCTTCTGGCTATTATAAATAAGGCTGCGATGAACATAGTGGAGCACGGGTCTCTTTTATATGTTGAGGCATCTTTTGGGTATATGCCCAAGAGAGGTATAGCTGGATCCTCAGGCAGTTCAATGTCCAATTTTCTGAGGAACCTCCAGACTGATTTCCAGAATGGTTTTACCAGTCTGCAATCCCACCAACAATGGAGGAGTGTTCCTCTTTCTCCACATCCTCGCCAGCATCTGCTGTCACCTGAGTTTTTGAACTTAGCCATTCTCACTGGTGTGAGGTGAAATCTCAGGGTTGTTTTGATTTGCATTTCCCTTATGACGAAAGATGTTGAACATTTCTTTAGGCGTTTCTCAGCCATTCGGCATTCCTCAGCTGTGAATTCTTTGTTTAGCTCTGAACCCCATTTTTTAATAGGGTTATTTGTTTCCCTGCGGTCTAACTTCTTGAGTTCTTTGTATATTTTGGATATAAGGCCTCTATCTGTTGTAGGATTGGTAAAGATCTTTTCCCAATCTGTTGGTTGCCGTTTTGTCCTAACCACAGTGTCCTTTGCCTTACATAAGCTTTGCAGTTTTATGAGATCCCATTTGTCGATTCTTGATCTTAGAGCGTAAGCCATTGGTGTTTTGTTCAGGAAATTTTTTCCAGTGCCTATGTGTTCCAGATGCTTCCCTAGTTTTTCTTCTATTAGTTTGGGTGTGTCTGGTTTGATGTGGAGGTCCTTGATCCACTTGGACTTAAGCTTTGTACAGGGTGATAAGCATGGATCGATCTGCATTCTTCTACATGTTGCCCTCCAGTTGAACCAGCACCGTTTGCTGAAAATGCTATCTTTTTTCCATTGGATGGTTTTGGCTCCTTTGTCAAAAATCAAGTGACCATAGGTGTGTGGGTTCATTTCTGGGTCTTCAATTCTATTCCATTGGTCTATCTGTCTGTCTCTGTACCAATACCATGCAGTTTTTATCACTATTGCTCTGTAATACTGCTTGAGTTCAGGGATAGTGATTCCCCCTGAAGTCCTTTTATTGTTGAGGATAGCTTTAGCTATCCTGGGTTTTTTGTTATTCCAGATGAATTTGCAAATTGTTCTGTCTAACTCTTTGAAGAATTGGATTGGTATTTTGATGGGGATTGCATTGAATCTGTAGATTGCTTTTGGTAAAATGGCCATTTTTACTATATTAATCCTGCCAATCCATGAGCATGGGAGATCTTTCCATCTTCTGAGGTCTTCTTCAATTTCTTTCCTCAGTGTCTTGAAGTTCTTATTGTACAGATCTTTTACTTGCTTGGTTAAAGTCACACCGAGGTACTTTATATTATTTGGGTCTATTATGAAGGGTGTCGTTTCCCTAATTTCTTTCTCGGCTTGTTTCTCTTTTGTAGAGAGGAAGGCAACTGATTTATTTGAGTTAATTTTATAGCCAGCCACTTTGCTGAAGTTGTTTATCAGCTTTAGTAGTTCTCTGGTGGAACTTTTGGGATCACTTAAATATACTATCATGTCATCTGCAAATAGTGATATTTTGACCTCTTCTTTTCCGATCTGTATCCACTTGATCTCCTTTTGTTGTCTGATTGCTCTGGCTAGAACTTCAAGAACTATATTGAATAAGTAGGGAGAGAGTGAGCAGCCTTGTCTAGTCCCTGATTTTAGTGGGATTGCTTCAAGTTTCTCTCCATTTAGTTTAATGTTAGCAACTGCTTTGCTGTATATGGCTTTTACTATGTTTAGGTATGGGCCTTGAATTCCTATTCTTTCCAGGACTTTGATCATGAAGGGGTGTTGAATTTTGTCAAATGGTTTTTCAGCATCTAATGAAATGATCATGTGGTTTTGTTCTTTCAGTTTGTTTATATAATGGATCATGTTGATGGTTTTCCGTATATTAAACCATCCCTGCATGCCTGGGATGAAGCCTACTTGATCATGGTGGATGATTGTTTTGATGTGCTCTTGAATTCGGTTTGCCAGAATTTTATTGAGTATTTTTGCGTCGATATTCATAAGGGAAATTGGTCTGAAGTTCTCTTTCTTTGTAGTGTCTTTGTGTGGTTTAGGTATAAGAGTAATTGTGGCTTCGTAGAAGGAATTCGGTAGTGCTCCATCTGTTTCAATTTTGTGGAATAGTTTGGATAATATTGGTATGAGGTCTTCTATGAAGGTTTGATAGAATTCTGCACTAAACCCGTCTGGACCTGGGCTCTTTTTGGTTGGGAGACCTTTAATGACTGCTTCTATTTCCTTAGGAGTTATGGGGTTGTTTAACTGGTTTATCTGTTCCTGATTTAACTTCGGTACCTTGTATCTGTCTAGGAAATTGTCCATTTCCTGAAGATTTTCAAATTTTGTTGAATATAGGTTTTTATAGTAAGATCTGATGATTTTTTGAATTTCCTCTCAATCTGTAGTTATGTCTCCCTTTTCATTTCTGATTTTGTTAATTTGGACGCACTCTCTGTGTCCTCTAATTAGTCTGGCTAAGGGTTTATCTATCTTGTTGATTTTCTCAAAGAACCAACTTTTGGTTCTGTTGATTCTTTCTATGGTCCTTTTTATTTCTACTTGGTTGATTTCAGCTCTGAGTTTGATTATTTCCTGCCTTCTACTCCTCCTGGGTGTATTTGCTTCTTTTTGTTCTAGAGCTTTTAGGTGTGCTGTCAAGCTGCTGACATATGCTCTTTCCTGTTTTTTTTCTGCAGGCACTCAGCGCTATGAGTTTTCCTCTTAGCACAGCTTTCATTGTGTCCCATAAGTTTGGGTATGTTGTATCTTCATTTTTATTAAATTCTAAAAAGTTTTTAATTTCTTTCTTTATTTCTTCCTTGACCAGGTTATCATTGAGTAGAGCATTGTTCAATTTCCACGTATATGTGGGCATTCTTCCCTTATTGTTATTGAAGACCAGTTTTAGGCCGTGGTGGTCCGATAGCACGCATGGGATTATTTCTATCTTTCTGTACCTGTTGAGGCCCGTTTTTTGACCAATTATATGGTCAATTTTGGAGAAAGTACCATGAGGAGCTGAGAAGAAGGTATATCCTTTTGCTTTAGGATAGAATGTTCTATAAATATCCGTTAAGTCCATTTGGCTCATGACTTCTCTTAGTCTGTCGACATCACTGTTTAATTTCTGTTTCCATGATCTGTCCATTGATGAGAGTGGTGTGTTGAAATCTCCCACTATTATTGTGTGAGGTGCAATGTGTGTTTTGAGCTTTAGTAAGGTTTCTTTTACGTATGTAGGTGCCCTTGTATTTGGGGCATAGATATTTAGGATTGAGAGTTCATCTTGGTGGATTTTTCCTTTGATGAATATGAAGTGTCCTTCCTTATCTTTTTTGATGACTTTTAGTTGGAAATTGATTTTATTTGATATTAGAATGGCTACTCCAGCTTGCTTCTTCTGACCATTTGCTTGGAAAGTTGTTTTCCAGCCTTTCACTCTGAGGTAGTGTTTGTCTTTGTCTCTGAGGTGTGTTTCCTGTAGGCAGGAGAATGCAGGGTCCTCGTTGCGTATCCAGTTTGTTAATCTATGTCTTTTTATTGGGGAGTTGAGGCCATTGATATTGAGAAATATTAAGGAATAGTGATTATGCTTCCTGTTATATTCATATTTGGATGTGAGGTTATGTTTGTGTGCTTTCATTCTCTTTGTTTTGTTGCCAAGACGATTAGTTTCTTGCTTCTTCTAGGGTATAGCTTGCCTCCTTATGTTGGGCTTTACCATTTATTATCCTTTGTAGTGCTGGATTTGTAGAAAGATATTGTGTAAATTTGGTTTTGTCATGGAATATCTTGGTTTCTCCATCAATGTTAATTGAGAGTTTTGCTGGATACAGTAACCTGGGCTGGCATTTGTGTTCTCTTAGGGTCTGTATGACATCAGTCCAGGATCTTCTGGCCTTCATAGTTTCTGGCAAGAAGTCTGGTGTGATTCTGATAGGTCTCCCTTTATATGTTACTTGACCTTTTTCCCTTACTGCTTTTAATATTCTTTCTTTATTTTGTGCGTTTGGTGTTTTGACAATTATGTGACGGGAGGTGTTTCTTTTCTGGTCCAATCTATTTGGAGTTCTGTAGGCTTCTTGTATGTCTATGGGTATCTCTTTTTTTTAGGTTAGGGAAGTTTTCTTCTATGATTTTGTTGAAGATATTTACTGGTCCTTTGAGCTGGGAGTCTTCACTCTCTTCTATACCTATTATCCTTAGGTTTGATCTTCTCCTTGAGTCCTGGATTTCCTGTATGTTTTGGACCAGTAGCTTTTTCCCCTTTACATTATCTTTGACAGTTGAGTCAATGATTTCTATGGAATCTTCTGCTCCTGAGATTCTCTCTTCCATCTCTTGTATTCTGTTGGTGAAGCTTGTATCTACAGCTCCTTGTCTCTTCTTTTGGTTTTCTATATCCCGGGTTGTTTCCATGTGTTCTTTCTTTATTGCTTCTATTTCCATTTTTAATTCCTTCAACTGTTTGATTGTGTTTTCCTGGAATTCTTTCAGGGATTTTTGTGTCTCCTCTCTATGGGCTTCTACTTGTTTATTTATGTTTTCCTGAAATTCTTTCAGGGATTTTTGTGTCTCCTCTCTATGGGCTTCTACTTGTTTATTTATGTTTTCCTGGAATTCTTTCAGGGATTTTTGCGATTCTTTCAGGCATTTTTGCGATTCCTCTCTGTAGGCTTCTACTTGTTCTCTAAGGGAGTTTTCACGTCTTTCTTGAAGTCCTCCAGGATCATGATCAAAAATGATTTTGAATCTAGATCTTGCTTTTCTGGTGTGTTTGGATATTCCATGTTTGTTTTGATGGGAGAATTGGGCTCCGATGGTGCCATGTAGTCTTGGTTTCTGTTGCTTGGGTTCCTGTGCTTGCCTCTCGCCATCAGCTTATCTCTAGTGTTACTTTGTTCTGCTATTTCTGACAGTGGCTAGACTGTCCTATAAGCCTGTGTGTCAGGAGTGCTGTAGACCTGTTTTCCTGTTTTCTTTCAGTCAGTTATGGGGACAGAGTGTTCTGCTTTCGGGCGTGTAGTTTTTCCTCTCTACAGGTCTTCAGCTTTTCCTGTGGGCCTGTGTCTTGAGTTCACCAGGCAGCTTTCTTGCAGCAGAAAAGTTGGTCTTACCTGTGGTCCCGAAGCTCAAGTTTGCTAGCCGGGTGTTGCTAATGAGCTCTCTGCTGTGGCCGAAACCAGGAAGATCTGCGCTGCCCTTTCCGGGAGCTTTCAGGGAGGTTCCAGATGGCGTTTGGTGTTTTCCTCTGGAATCAGTAATGTGTGCAGAGTGCAGTCTCTTCTGGTTTCCCAGACGTGTCTGCCTCTCTGAAGGTTTAGTTTTCCCTCCCACGGGATTTGGGTGCAGACAACTGTTTATCTGGTCGGTCCCTTCATGTTCTGGTAGTGTCTCAGATGCAGCGGATTTCCTGCTCCTGTGCCCTTATCTAAGGGAACACAGAGGCCATATACAGTTTCCTCTTGGGCCAGGAATGTGGGCAGGGGTGGGCAGTGCTTGAATTACCCTAGCTGCCTAGAACAAATGAAACTCAAGACGGATGATCAAAATGTGAATGCTTCACTCCTTCTTTAAAAGGGGAACAAGAATACCCTTGGCAGGGAATAGAGAGGAAAAGATTAAAACAGGTGAAATCTCAGGGTTGTTTTGATTTGCATTTCCCTTATGACTAAAGATGTTGAACATTTCTTTAGGTGTTTCTCAGCCATTCGGCATTCCTCAGCTGTGAATTCTTTGTTTAGCTCTGAACCCCATTTTTTAATAGGGTTATTTGCCTCCCTGCGGTCTAACTTCTTGAGTTCTTTGTATATTTTGGATATAAGGCCTCTATCTGTTGTAGGATTGGTAAAGATCTTTTCCCAATCTGTTGGTTGCCGTTTTGTCCTAACCACAGTGTCCTTTGCCTTACAAAAGCTTTGCAGTTTTATGAGATCTCATTTGTCGATTCTTGATCTTAGAGCATAAGCCATTGGTGTTTTGTTCAGGAATTTTTTTGGTGGGATTGCAGACTGGTAAAACCATTCTGGAAATCAGTCTGGAGGTTCCTCAGAAAATTGTACATTGAGCTGCCTGAGGATCCAGCTATACCTCTCTTGGGCATATACCCAAAAGATGCCCCAACATATAAAAAAGACATCTGCTCCACTATGTTCATTGCAGCCTTATTTATAATAGCCAGAAGCTGGAAAGAACCCAGATGCCCTTCAACAGAGGAATGGATACAGAAAATGTGGTACATCTACACAATGGAATATTACTCAGCTATCAAAAACAACGACTTTATGAAATTCATAGGCAAATGGTTGGAACTGGAAAATATCATCCTGAGTGAGGTAACCCAATCACAGAAAAACACACATGGTATGCACTCATTTATAAGTGGCTATTAGCCCAAATGCTTGAATTACCCTAGATCCCTAGAACAAACGAAACTCAAGACGGATGATCAAAATGTGAATGCTTCACTCCTTCTTTAAAAGGGGAACAAGAATACCCTTGTCAGGGAATAGAGAGGAAAAGATTAAAACAGACACAGAAGGAACACCCATTCAGAGCCTGCCCCACATGTGGCCCATACATATACAGCCACCCAATTAGACAAGATGGATGAAGCAAAGAATTGCAGGCCGACAGGAGCCAGATGTAGATCGCTCCTGAGAGACAGCCAGAATACAGCAAATACAGAGGCGAATGCCAGCAGCAAACCACTGAACTGAGAATAGGACCCCCGTTGAAGGAATCAGAGAAAGAACTGGAAGAGCTTGAAGGGGCTCGAGACCCCATATGTACAACAATGCCAAGCAACCAGAGCTTCCAGGGACTAAGCCACTACCTAAAGACTATACATGGACTAACCCTGGACTCTGACCTCAAAGGAAGCAATGAATATCCTAGTAAGAGCACCAGTGGAAGGGGAAGCCCTGGGTCCTGCTAAGACTGAACCCCCAGTGAACTAGATTGTTGGGATGAGGGCGGTAATGGGGGGAAGATGGGGAGGGGAACACCCATAAACAAGGGGAGGGGGAGGGATTAGGGGGATGTTTGCCCGGAAACCGGGAAAGGGAATAACACTCGAAATGTATATAAGAAATACTCAAGTTAATAAAAAAAAGTTAAAAAAAGAAACTAAGAAAGATGTTATAAATCATAAAGCTGTTGTCAAAGTTAAGACTAGAATCCAAGTCTCTTGATTTCTAAATCATTCATCTCTTTACAATTCCTGTTAATTAAAAAGTGAATCAAATCTCTGAGATCTTTATAGTTGCTGTTAAAATGGCAGAAATAGTTTCAGCAGAAAATGCTTTCAAATGTTACAATGATATCAAAAAATTGGACAATACTATTAAATATGCATTGCTATGTTACCCTTTCTTTGCAGTACTTGAGAAGGAAGTTTCCACAAAAGCTGCAACCGTTTGAGAACAGAGGTAAAACATATAGTCTGTTCACCACAAATAAGGAAAATTTTTTGGCCATTGATACAGTGCGAGATAGAAGGGATATGTCCACTGCTCTCAAAACAGGCAGACTAAAGCGAAAGAATGACATGCACAATAACAATTAAGGGGAAACCCAGGGGAAGGATCATTCTGAAACACATGCAAATTCAATATAAAGTTAGATCAACCACCTGCAGAAACTACTTCAAAATCTAAGAGAAATGTGAGAGCAACCAGCAGACACCACAAGGCTTTGTTGTAAATAAAATCAATTTTATGGTTTCACTCAGTCCTTAATTTGCCAAAATGTTCAAACTAAAACCAATATACAAGCTTCAGCGAACTCAGCAGGGTGAATACTTTTTTGTTGGAGCTAGTTGCAAACTGCCAAGCAATATGGGATAAAAGCATTTGCACGGCTATACTCTCACCCACAGAGAAGATGTTCCTCATTTTGAAGGTCAGGCCATACATCACTGGCCCAATGTCAGGAAACAGGCATTTCCTACGCCTACGCTGTGCCAGGTCAGTCAGAAAATAAACAAAAGCAACCCGCACCCCCACAAAAAAGCTACCCCCTCAACTGCTCTAGTTCCTTCTCTACCATTCCATCTGCAAAGAATCCAGGCAGGGAAATTTAAACATGTTGTTCAAAAGATCAGAGATTCTAATATCTCACAGCAACAGATTCTGTCACACATTCTTCTCTTTTTTAAATCAATGTAAGACAAACTCGTATTGAACTTTAAGTGCTATATTCTTGACAATAATTCTCTTTTAAAATGTCACCAGAGTGGTGCTTATATCTATTTCAGACTTTTTCTTGATTTTTTTTTTGCTTTGAAGTACCTGCTAACAAAAGTGTTATTATAAGTCATGGCCAGATATTTTTAAATTCCAACGAAAGTCACCTGAACTGCTTGTGAAGGACCACGAATACATTACACTTGTACCCTGAAAAGATGAAAAGGGCCTTGGCTACTAGGTGATCACCTTTCATTAAAAATTCAGTACGAACTCTATCTGATTACCTTGTGATCATTTGATGGTTCAAAAAAAAAAACAAATTTTGGCATACCTAGACATTTTAAAGATCAAGATAATATTGGCTTTCAAATGTTCAGCTGTAAAAAATGAACGTAGAAAAGAATGAAGAGGTGGACAAGTCTAACAAAATGCTTCTAATATATAGCAAATTATAACACAAACATTTGGAGAATCCTATGGGGTCCACAATAAATACAGAGAGCTTGGGAAAACAGTCCTGAATCAGCAGTTATCCAAAAGACTAGGAGACTAATATATCACTTGATTAATAATTTATGACTATGGAACTTTAAACCTTCAAAACCCATGAACCTGCAGTGTACTCCTAATTAATATATCTGTATTTTTTCTCCCAATTGTCTCTGATTTTAAACAATTAGCGTCATCCTCTTCTATTAATACAGACTTACAGTCTATAGATATGCCTTAAAGTTCTTAGATAAGAGGTGTCTTTATTTGAGATGAAGATCTACTCTCAGAGTCATTATAGCCAATAACTTTATAAGTCAATCTCCTGTAGACTAAATAGGTGAGCTATATATCCATTGTAATTTTTCTTTTGTGATAGGCTGAATTTTTTCACAGGATGATATGAAGGTTTAGAGCAACAATACATTTTATTCAATGCCATATCAGTCAGTGGCCATGGATGCTTAGCAAATAGCAGGTGGTTTTTACTGATTGTGTTCCAATCTTTTTGCAAGTACAGAAGATATCAGTCAAATGGGGGAAGAAATGGATCTTAAATTGTTTATCCTCACTTAAGAAAAAAGAAATCCAGATTTCTCTGATATGCAGTCCGATAGCATAGAGTAGAAGTAGTTACTGAAGAAAAAATTTAAGTTAGAATGTAGTCCTCTGTAAGCAGAATTCCATTTGAGCTAATAATCTGTCTGATATCACATGTGGAGTATAGATTTCATGACATCAGGCAGTGTGAACAGAAGAGAGCTGATTGACAGACAAACAGATTCAATTAGACTTTAGGACTTCAATTAGACTAACTTCTGTTCTCTCTCTCTCTCTTTCTCTCTCTCTCTCTCTCTTTCTCTCTCTCCACACACACACACACACACACACACACACACACACACACACACACACACAGAGAGAGAGAGAGAGAGAGAGATGATTTTTATATCTGTAAAGTGACAATTTTATTGGTGAATTTTTTAATAGGAGGCATTTTATTAAAAACGTTAGTAAAATTGTAGCTATGCTTCATTATAGTAGACTGAAATAGGATTCTTAAAAATTCTATAAGAAAATTGGTTAAGACCTATAATTTCTTTTGTGAAATATAAAATTAATTTTAGCAAGGATTTTAAATCAAAAGTAGTGTTTCTGAAACTTTTCAATTTTGTAAATCAGTTTAATATGAAAGAATGAAGATTGACATTACATTTCTTAAAGTGAAGTATAAGCTCTAAGGCCTGAGAATATTACTGTTGCTATGTATGAGAATCTTGTGGACAGGAGCCTAGCACGACTGCCCTCTTAGAGGCCCAATAAGCAGAGACAGATGCAGACACTTACACCCAACCAAAGGACAGAAGTTGGGGACCTCCGTGGTTGAATTAGGGAAAGGCTGGAAGAAACTGAGATGGAGGATGATCCCATAGGAAGACTAGCAGACTCAACTGACCTGGACTCCGGAGATCTCTCAGATGCTAACGGAGCCACCAACCACGCAGCATACACCAGCTGATATGAGACCCCCAACACATAAACAGCAGAGGACTGCTGGGTCTGGCCTCAGTCAGAGAAGATGCACCTAACTCTTGAGAGACTTGAGGCTCCAGGGAGTGGGGAGGCCTGGTGAGGAGGAGGGGGCATCCTTTTGGAGACTTGGGGCGGAGAAGAGGAATGGAATGAGGAACTATGAGAGGGTGGACCCACAGGGTGGTAACAACTGAACTGTAAAAATATAAAAGTAAAAAAAAACAAAAACAAAAACAAGAAACAAAGAAATGAACAAACAAAAACAGAACAGCATGCATTCATTGTAGAAAAATGGGTTTCATTGTGAATTTTTGGAATACATGTATCAGGTATTTTTCATATTCACTCCCAATAGCCTCTCTTTAACATCGTTTTTCTGATGTTATGCTTCACCTTAACAAAAGTTCAAGGAAAACAACTATAGGGAAATAATGAGAGTAAAGCAATAGAATAAGTAAAGTAGCACAACAATGTTATATGGGTCACTCCTGTAATGAACAGAAAGTGAGATTGTATAAAAATGAGTGGTACAGTTTTCCCATTTGGTTTTCAGTCCTTGCATACTTCATCAGGTCTAGATAGAAAACTAAAAGTAAACATGATACAACTATGAATTCAAATGTGAATTTATGAGAAAGACAACGTTTGCCCCACCCAAGGGCTTGTTGTCTGAGAAGATGATTCTCCTTACTGCTAAAATATAGGGGGGCTCAGAGGGTTATTCTGGTTGAATAATCTCTGGTTTATTTAGCATCAGCTCTGCTCCTAAATGAGATGGATAAGCCAGGCTTTAAAAGTGACCATGTAGCTGTATACTATTGTTATCCTTTAGTAGTGAAACAATTTCAGAAAACACTATTTAAATAACCGAACATAAAATTATTATGATGATTTGTCTGAATCCAAAAATGTAGATTAAGCTTTGAATGGATTAAAAACTCCACTCCATTCATGAAAAGCTAGTCTCAAAAAACAAAGGACCTCTGTTCTTAGTGCTCTGGCTTATTATGAAAAGGAAGCAAAGCTTCCTAATCCTATTAATTAATCATCATTAGTTTGTATTTTTGACATTTTCTCTATGGTACTTTTAAATGCTTTAGTTTTAGAGTTTTGGGGCTTGTTTTTCATTTTATTTTGAGTTAATGTAAAACCACATTAATTTCAATATAAATATGTTAATGAATTTCATTTTAGAATATTAATTATTCCAATAAGAACACTTTAAATCACCACATTAATTTAATATAATAAAAACCACTGTCCATATAGATGACTCAAATATTTTGCAAGTCTATCAACTACTTTGAAAAAGAAAGTATTTCTCCATTCTACTGTAATTAGGAAAATTAGTTTATAATAATGTCCTGAGGAAAATTCAATCTGTAAAAGAGTTTTTAGAATGTTATTATTCTAACTTTAATGATTTTTTCTGGTTCTGGAACATTTGCTCTAGTGTACCTGATTATATAAGAAATTGACATTATCAGGTAATAACTGTGTGTAGCATTAAATTATATTTTTGTACTCTCATCAACATGACTATTTTATTCAATTGCTAAAAATGGATGATACAATTTATTTGTTAGAAATACGAAGATGATTAAAACAAACTATAATAATAATGCTTTACTGTAACCCTTTTTTTCCATGGTGGAATCCTGAACTTGGCACACGTTTTGTCCTGTTATTTAGTATGGTTTACAGATTAACAATATCCACAGCACCTAGGAAATTATTAAAATATTGACTAAATGAGATGGTTACCTCAGCTAACTTAGACTTTATATAGGGTCTCCAGAGTCAAGTGATGTATGATCTTTTTAAGATTTGTTTTAGACAACATGCAATTGTAAAATAAAAGTTTTGGCTACTATGATATATAAAGTTTCTACAACCCCAAAACCTCATTCTCTAAGACCTTGGGTCAATCTTTTTAAATGAAATCCATAAGAAAATAGGGGTCTCTATTTTTTCTCTTCTGTGGGCAGAAATAAGCCTAGTATGGTTATGTGGCTATTAGTATATGCTAATGGCCTAATTACATTAAACAGCTTCCCCCATACTTGCCTGTACTCTCTAGTGTTTTTCCATTAACTTACTTCAGCATTTAAATATCTTCCCACTTTATGTTTCAGTGAAGTTGAGTCTTTCTCCAGTATTTTAATAGTATCTAGTCCCTTTGTTAATAGTTTTGATAACGTCTACTTTGCCTGATTATCTGCTTTATTGTAATTTTTTTCACAAGACCCTCAGCCCCAATCATTAATTGATATCCACATTATAGCACAATTCCCAATTGCTTCAGCACCCAATGAAATGAGAAGCACTACTGTGGACAATAACGTTGATCACAACTTGCTAGTGCTTAATAGGGCATGAGCAAAAATAAAAAAGACATGGAATATGGAACACAGAAATGTTAGATAAGCACCAGTGAATTTAATGATATAATGAAAAACATTTCGATTTCAATTACCTGATTAGTTTGGTTTATGTTTAACTGAGTGCCCTTTCAGATTATATTCCAAAATAGCATATGGTTATTTCTGTCATTTATTGTTTTCAATTTTAAAAATTAAAAGGAACGCTTTAAGGAGATGTCCCTGATGTCATCCATTACACACCATTTAGAGATGAGCACACACACCATGAAGGTTGTACCAAAGCTATATATGTCTAAGTCTACTTCTATGTCATGACATTTATGAATATAAAAGGAAAGTAAATTGATTCTGGTCACACAATCAACATTTTCCCAATCCATAATTACATAATTCTTATTTGTGTCTGGACGTGTGTGTGTCTCAGATACATTTATATCATATGAGTATATGAGGACAATTCTAATCCGAACTACCACAATGTGTATGTTTAGAATTATTATCATTGTCATCATTACTATTTAGTAACAAATCCTTGAAAATTCATGAAGAGTTCAATATTTCATCAGTCCATGTTTTTCTGCATTTTTAGTCTAATTTATTTATTTACCTTTCAAAAGTTGCTGCCATTCCTGGTTCCTCCTCCATGCATTCTTCACCTCATCTCCCCTCCCCCTTGGCTTCTGAGACTGGGCTCTCCTGCACCACTCTACTAGCATCCCCTGTTCCTGGGACATCAAGTTTCTACAGGATTAAGGGCATCCTTGCCTACTGAAGCCAGACAAGACAGTCCTCTGCTACATACTGAACTGGGGTAACAGACCAGTTCATGTATGCTTTTTGTTTGGTGGTTCGGTCCCTGGGAGCTCTGAGGTGTATGGTTTAGTTGATACTGTGGTTTTTCCTATGGGATTGCAATCCACTTCAGCTCCTTTGGTCCTTCCCCTAACTCTTTCATAGGGGTTCATCAGTCCAATCATTGTAAGTATCTGCATCTGTCTCAGTCAGCTGTTGGTAGAGCCTCTCAGAGGGCAGCCATGCCAGGCTCCTGTCTTCAAGCACAACATGGCATCAGCAATAGTGATGAGGTATGGTGCCTGCACATGGGATGGATCCCAAGTTGAGCCAGTCACTGGATGGCCTTTCCTTAAATCTCTGGTCCATTTTTTGTCCCTGTATTTCCTTTAGACAGGAACAATTCTGGGTCTAAAGTTTTGAGGATGGGTGAGTGGCCCCATTGCTCAAATGGGGGCTGTGTCTATCTACTAGAAGTGGTCCCTTAATTTCTATCTCCCCATGGTTGGACATTTTGTCTAAGGTCATCCCAGTTGGGTCCTGGGAGCCTCTCACATGGCTGGTGTCTGAGACTTTCCAGAGGTTTCACCTTTCCTCCACCCGATACTGCTGCATATTTCCATTTATTCTCCTGTCTGCCCCCATATCCATTCCTGTTCCTGTTTTTCCCTACCCTCCCCTTTCCCACCCAGGTCACTCTCTCACTCTGCCTCCCGTGATTATTTTGTTCAGTTTAACTTTTCTAATAGACTAACACTGCTCTTTAATTAAAAACAGAAATAAAATACAAATTTAAATCAAAAGTGCCCTAACAGTTCATGTTATGCTGTGACTAAATCCAGAAATTTCTGAAAAGGATAATTTTGAAAGTTATAAAAATGTGCAAGTAAGCATGATTCAACTACATGTTCTAATTTGGGTTTATGGGAAAAATATATATGTACTTTTTCACTTTATTTTCTGCTCACTGTCCCATTCCTGGTCACCCTTCTCCCACAATCCCTTTCCTATACCCTCCCTTCTCTGAGTAAGTGGCAAACCCCTGGCTATTTCCCACACTGGCATTCAAGTCTCAGCCAGGTTAGGTACAACTTCTCCCACTGAGGCCAGACAAGGTAGCCTAGCCAGAAGAACCTAATCCACAGACAGGCAACAGCTTTTAAATTGTCCCATTCCAATATTTTGGGACACACATGAATAGTAAGCTGCACATCGGCTACATATGTGCAAGAGGCCTAAGTCTAGCCAGTGTGTGGGTTTTGGTTGGTGGTTTAATTTCTTAGAGCCCCAAGGGTCCAGTTTAGTTGACTCTTTTGTCTTCCTGAAGAAATTCTACCCTCTTTGGGGAATGCAAACCTTCCTTCTATTCAGCAGATAATTTAAAAAATAAAGTGGGTCGTAGAAAGGGGAAAGAGTAACAAAACATGTTATAAGGAAAGGAGGCTGGAGTGTTGGATGATGCTCAAAGAAGCAAAGTATATATCATGAGTTTATTACTTTTAAAATTGTTTTTATTGCATTTTTATATTTGGATATGTATATGTGCATATATTTGTATTATTTGGGTTTATGTGTACCACTGTGTACATATGAAATTCAGAGCACAACTTGTGGGAGATGGTTGTCTCCTTTCACACTGTGGGTCCTAAGGTTCTAACTCTGCAACAAGCACTTTTATTCACTGCAACATCTTACTAGTCCTCTTTATACCTATTCAATAAAAATGAAACCACCTAAAACAACAACAACAACAACAACAACACAACAAAACCCTAAAGAAATCTCATTTATTCTTCTCCTGAATGATTAAATGAGATTTTAGGAGCCAAACTCACAGCTCTTCTTCACCTTTGTTCATGGTCACTCTGTCTTTGCAAACATACACTAAGATTTATACTTAGAGGAGTAACCAGAAAATTCATCTTAAGCTTAAAGTCTGTGACTGAAAATGTTAAGCCTTAGTACCATGTTACTAAATGTTAAATAAGTTCTTAAAATGTCTGAAAACCTTCCTGTATTTTAAAGCTTTAATTCAATTCCATTTAATGAACATCTATTACTAGAATTCCTACAGGATTAGTCAGAAGTGCTTTCTACTTTAATTTGAATATAATTTGTCCTCGGGAAAATTCAGAATGAAGCTTAATTTCTTGAAATATTATATTGGGGTAGTGGGAAACCATAGAAAGGATTTGGGGTGTAGACCTTCATGAATGGACCAACATACACTTGAGGTACTGAATTTTCACTCATGTGAAACTAAATTATCTCTAAAAAGAGTAGGTTGTTATGAGGCAAAGATTTGCCTCTAGATTTATCTTTTATGTACCCACCTAAAAACTGTTAATCTTTTCTACCATACATGAGATAGTCTGAGAACTTAAGCAGAAGTAAACAGCATTGGCCAGCATTAGCACTTTTCTCCTGGGCTTACATGATCATGAGACAAAATAAACCTCATTGATCATAAATAAGCAGGTTTTTTTTTGACATTTTATAGAGGAACAGAAAATGGTCCCAGACATATGTCCTGAAAAAAGGCCTGCCTTCTTGCTATTTACAACTTTTAGTAAGGAAGATAAAGCAAAAAAAAAGTGCATGTAATTGCAATATAAATCACAGGTCCATAATAATATTGTGTGTATGTGCATAAAAGAGAACCTCTTTTGTTGACTATAGAACCATTCTTAGGGTGATTTATATACATAAACTAAAACTATGTGGGGTTATAAAGCAAACAACTTTTATTGAAAATAGACATCATAATACATTAAAATGTATTTGCTATACAGTGACATAGGCAGTCCTTTCTTCACACAGGTGAAAAGAACTAGTGATAGCCCTAATTTTGTAGTAATAGATACTAACAAATAATATTTTAAATGTAAAATGGCTATCATATATTGAGAAAACACTTGGAACTTACTATTTACAAATTAAAGTTTTCTGGTAAAGTGCAATTTTGACAGTAGACAGAATTTACAATTTAGATAAATTTTAAATTTCATTCATATCAATAAATTAAAGAATAGATAAAATAGTTTCCAGTAAAGTTCTGGGGCAATATGATGAAATTCTTCCAAAGCCATTCAAAGTAGTAACTTCTCAAAGGCAGAAATGAAATATCAATTCCTTTAAAAGTTCAGATGGTTCATAAAATATACCTTTAGAGAGATCAGTTTCTAATATATGGAAAAGATAATTACAATAGGCATGAATAGGTACCAAAATGGAGACAGGGAGAATCAGCTTAAGAGAAATACCCACAAAGTAGGACTAATTTGGACTGAGACTGTGAGATGTCAAGGAGGATATTAGGATTTCAGATTTTAATTGCTCATGGAATAATTGGAGCAGAAAAATAAAACATTCTGATTAGTCTTTGGCATCAAGTATAAAGCACTACCTGTAGAGTAGATTTTTAAACCAAGTCTAAAACTTCTTACCTTCCACATTGTTGTCACAGAATTAGGAAAAGCTACATTCCTGGAGGTTTGCATTCTTTCAGTGCACAACCCATTCACTTCTGAATAGTTTTGGTCCTTTTCTTGGTATATTATAATAATTGACTTTGTATAAGTGCAATAAAATGTGGTTATCATTTTAAAGGATCCACTTCTGTGCCTGTGTCACATTTTGATTACCCAAGGGATCTAATTTGACTGAACCACCAGAGAACATGCATGCATGCATGGAACTGACCTAGAGTCACATTATATATAGGGTATACATTTATAACAGACATGAGGTTAGTCTTCATGTAGGACCCCTAAGAGCAGAAGCAGGGGCTATCTTTGACCCTGTTGTAGGCCTTTGGGACCCTTTCCTCATACTGGATTGTCTTGTCTAGCCTCAATAGGAGATGTCCCTAGTCATACTGAAACTTGATATTCTAGGCATCTATGGGATGCCTGAGCCTTTCTCTTATGGGAAAGTAAAAGGGATATAGGGACAAAGGGAGAGGAGAGGAAGGGACTGGCAGGTAAGGAGGGAAGAGAATCTGCTATCAGAATGTAAAGTAAATAAATTAATTAATGAATGAAAAATAACACAATAGGCTGAGCTAAGAAACAAATAAATTCATCCTACAATGTTTGAAACAATACAGCAAAATTTTCAGTACTTAGATTAACCACAAAGTAAGTGGTGATCTATTCTACATTGTTTACTTGTTCATTGAATTAATGCTCATTGTAAGGTAGTAAGAAATAATCTTGAAGCTTGGGGAAGGGGAACAACAATTAAAATACCTTCCGTTTTTGCTACTCACATTTTTTCAATATTTTTGAAATTAAAATATAATAATATCATTTCCTCCATACACTTTCCTCTCCAACCTCTCAAATTAACAGCCTCTGGTCCCTTTTTCTTAAATTCCTACATATAAAAATATAACTTTCTCAGCCCATATAATGTGACAAATTAATTGGTTATACAATTCTAAATGGTCATCCATGAAATCGTATATATATACTGGTAATATTGGACAGCTTACAGCTTTTCATCTTCACTTGCATCCTCTAACCTTAAGCACACTGTTGATGACATTGTCAAGGCTCCTAGACCTTAGGGAGAAGTATGATTTGAACTATGGCTTATGGCGCCATGACCAGAGCTATTTGTGTTCTTTGTTTTGCACAGTCTTTCACATTCTTCATGGTAGATCTTCTGAATCTTTGCAGATTAAAGTTCTATGGGAAATAGCTCTATTGTCCTTTTACTAGATAAAAATAGTGGCTAATGTAACTACCATAAGAAGAATGGGGCCAGGAAATGACTTGGTGGTAAAGTTGCTTACTGTGCAAGCCTGGTGACCTGAGTTTGATCTTTGTAAACTAAAATAAGGGTACAAGAAGATAAACAATTCCACAAGCTGTGTCCTAACTCCATACATATTCAATGGTATGAGAATCACCTCCAACCTGACACATCATGTAAAAACTAACACAATTAGTTTGAGTGAATAAATTAAAATTAAAAATGAAGACCATTTAAGACAACAGTATTCCTTGTCTGGTACTCATGCTTGTAGTTTGTATATACTTGTACATTTGGTGTATACTCATACTCTTTGTATACATACTTGTGAATATAAATTGATACAGTTTTTATAGTGCACATTTGGTGGTACAAAGAACAAGAGGAGATATTGTATGTGTGAATATTAGTCATTTTTCTTAATGGCTATAGAATAGAATATGCATAATACTCTTACTTAGGGAGTATTTGTTTTCAAGATAAATAGTCCTTCTACATAATTTCAGCCATGTTTTCTCTATGAGGCCTTTGCAGGACATATAAGCCTGTGCTTGTCATGATGATTTGTTTGACTAAGCAGTAGTAGTTCTAGTTATGAAAATGTGAAATCTCTCTCTCTCTCTCTCTCTCTCTCTCTCTCTCTCTCTCTCTCACTCACACACACACACACACACACACACACACACACACACACACACACACACACACACACACACCAGTAAAATGCACTTAGATCTGGACTTAATTTTCACTTTTTTAGTTTTGAAAGATTTAGCTGCACAATTTCACAATAAAACTGAAAATACCTGGTTTAATTTTTCTCAATTATACTTCTTCACAGTTCCTGTATAATATAAGACATTCTAAGAACAAAATGTAACTTTTCTGCATTACTTTGGGAAACTGAAGTTTATGAACACGTGTGATCATTTTGACAAATGGTTGACAACTAAGGGTACCCAAAAGAATAAATTGTGAATTTTATTTTGAAAGCAATGCTAATGATAAGGTATCATCCCATGGCAACTGATGAAGAATAGCTTCCAGTGATATTCCAGACATGAATTTATTTTTAAAAACCCAAAAGTGAATCTAACATCCTGTCCAAGTTCAGAAACTGAGTTACGACCCACACCATAACCTTTATTTTTGTTCACTGGATTTTTATGTGTGGCATTTTAAAATAAGAGTCTCAGAACATCGAAATATTAGTTATATTATATTAGATTTCCTGCTCTTCCAATATTTACACAGCTGTTTAATACTCAGAACGAGCTAGCACACGTTTCTACCACAATTAAACTGAGATCTGACATTTACAATTTTCACAGAGCTGTGATCAGTTCCCAATTCCCTTTTGCAGCCATGAATGACACTCTCACTACAGTAATGAAGCTGTGACATAAGAGATTTTATATCAGAAAAACATCTACTTTTGTTCAAAATTATTATCACTTATTCTATTTTCCTAGAACTGCTATTATCCCTTAGCAAATAAGGAGAAGAATCTCCTAAATGTAAGAACACTGTGCAAACTTTAAAGGTATTATGAAGTGTTGAACTTGTTTATACAATTTTTCAGATAGTTTTGCATTTGAGGAGAGGTTTTGGGTTCAGTTCTAGAATCCTTTAAGACTTTTAGTAATCGCTACTAAATTACCTTAATGGTAACTTCTTTTTGCACATTCTCCTCCTCCTGCATCCCCCATTTCCTTTCTTTCCTCCTCCTTTTAACACTCGATTAACCACACTGAAGAAACATGGACTCTTTCTTCTCTCTTTCTCTCTTTCTTCTCTCTTCTCTCTTTCTTTCTTGTACTCTTTCTTCCTCTTAATTCCCTCAGTTTATAGTACATAACCATAGCCTAGCATATAACAAATGTTTGTATATTTGTATAATATTCAAATGTTTAAATAAATAAATAATATGAAATATTATTTATTTACATTGAGAAATTTTTTTATTCGAGAATGAGCCTTAGCTCTTCTTAGAATTTATTGATGGGGATTCGACAACTTCATTCATTTTCTTATTTGTTAGTAAACAGCCTATCATTATTATATGTTCTCACACTAATAAACTATGAGATAATTTCTAATGAAAGTACTTCCAATAGCTAATTAATTACTGTTGTCTCATAAGACTGAATTTCAACCAATTGGTATCCTAAAAAATTTTAATGAGCTTGAGGATAAATTCTTTACTATTTAGAAATATTAATATTTAAGAAGTATGCAATTGACATATACATGTAGGGACAAAGAAATATGTCCTTGTCATGAGCCCCTAGTTGTTGAAATATGTACTAATTTTGTCATTAGATGATTAATTTTAAAGTAGCCAAATTAAGAAATATTTCGGTTTTGTACTATGAATCTATTAATGTCAATGCAAATGTTAAGCCTCATTTTTGTCTCTGTGGTTGAATACTCTGCTTTATTTAGCACCAGCTCTGCTTCCTGAGTAAAAATGAATCAGCCAAGTTTTAAAAGTGACTACATAACTATACATTATTGTTTTCTTTTAATAATGAAACAATTTCAGCAAACATTATTTCAATAATTGTTCTCATCTTTGAGTAGTAATCAACATTTTAGATTCCTGAGGTTTTAGTAATTAAGAACACAGACTTGTGGGATAGAGCAGCAGGACTAAATTACTTAAATTTAGTTCCATGGTAACCCATGAATAGTGTAACTCTGGGGTGCTATGAATATCTTTCAAGCAGATTTTATATCAAGACAGTTTTTTAAATTGTTATTTTTGCTCATGCTTTAGATATGTCTTACATAAGAGATGATGTTAAGGAAATTTTTCCCTCTCTCTCCTCCACCCTCCCCCCCCACCGCCTGTGTGTGTGTGTGTGTGTGTGTGTGTGTGTGTGTGTGTGTGTGGTGTGCATATGTGTTAGGTTCCCATAATTTCCTATATACTATAGAAATGCTTGGAAGAATGATAAGCATTTATAAATAACAATACAGTATCATGAGGAAAATAAAGATTACAGAATAAAACAATTTCTAGGTGCATTCATATTGATATTTAATAACTTCACATGCCAGAGAAGGCCCAATAAACAGCCATTTTATCTGTTCATATTTTGTGTATTTATTATACAATGTCATAGTTCTTGACTGGTTGAGAAGACAAAAGAATATATATTATTTTGGGCTCTATCCGTAAAGATTTTAATAAAAAATGAAGAATAATACCTAATACTAATCATACGAGTCTTAGCTGCATATAGATATTATCTTAAAAATCTCATTTTACTTTTTGTTTTTCCCCTGTGTTTTTTCCTTAAAGTCGCGTTATGCTGCATCATCAATTCTACTGGTGTAAAAAATAAGATTATGTTTGTATGAGAGAAACAGAAAAAAATAAGGACAAATAATCAGTAAATTCTGAACGTACATGATTCATGGTTTGTACGTTTTCTAAGAATTCAGTAAATCATTTCAATTTTCACAATTTCTTAGACTACATCTTGAAAATTTTTACCTTAATTTATTTGCATTTTCATCATATTATAATGCATAGTAGGAAAGTCATGTAAGAATAATTCACATAGGAAGAATTTATAGCAGTTGTGGCAGCACACATAGTTGCTGCAGAGGCTCAAGACCAAAGACATCACAGCATTGATAAGCAGAAATAGACACATGGCCCAGCCTTAAATATGAAGCTATTTGCAGTTGATATCTGTCAGCAAAGCAAAAACCAAATTTCAGCAAGGGAATTTCCCTGAGTGCTATATTCCCAGGAGACTCCATGCCTAGAACATGTGGTCAACACAAAACAGATTCCACGGTTATTTGTATGGGATTTCTGTTTGTCTTCCATTTGTTTCTTTGTTTCTTTGTGAGTTTTCTGTCTCATTGGAGTTTTTCATTTTTCAAAATACAATTTCATTTGTATTTTGTCTTGTTTTTCTTGAGAAAGGAGAATTAGAGAAAGCATACATATGCTTTTAGTGGGTAGGGAAGAGATTAGAATATGAGAAGAGCTAGGGGAAGAGGACCATGATCAATATACACTATATAAAAAGGTTAAATTATAGAAATCTTATAAAAAGAGAAAGTTCCAGTACTTAACAGGACATACAGCGAGTACCTTTTCTTAAACTATCATGTTTAAACTTTACCAGAATAAATTAATATTATGAGAAATCCAAATACTAAGCCATGTTATACATAGTAAAATGTAGGAATGTGAATTAATGTTTTTTCAAAGCTTATTATAATCTTTCTATTACAACAGATTGTATCTTGAATAAGAAAAAATATTTTCTGTTTCATAATGATTTCTTTAAACAGAAACTATACCATATTTTGTAGGCTTACAAGACATGAGTTATATCTATTAGTGATTCCCAGAATCAATTTATTTAATAATGACTAGCACTTTATCAGAGTAGAATGAAGTATAATACTATAAGTATAATAAGCACATTATGAGCTTATTTGTAGAGCATGCCATCATGGACAGCTTGGATAACTTGGCTGTATACAGTATTAAAAGGAGTCTTTCTAGTAGTTTCTATAGCTACCTAAGATGCAACTTATTAGGCAAAAGTTCCTGTAATATGACTAGCATTGTAACTATCTGTTCCCTCACGAAAATATCTTCTGAGTAGTTTGCTATAATGGTCAAAAGTATTTGACCTAGGTTTCTCAACTGCAGCAGAATACATTTTATTATTTTCATTTTCTTCTCTTCTGTCTTGTCTCACTTAAGGTGTTAAAACTGATGCTAGCATTCCAGTGTGTATGACATTTACTGCTTTATTTTGAATATCACAGACAGTTACAATATAAAATACCAACAAATTTCAGTACCCATGCATAGAATTGTGACATTTCTTCATTTTTGCCTAGTCATTTCATTCAAGTTTTTCTGTAGTATCAAATTTGAGGTTAGAGCTATTTTCTAAGACAATAGTAAGAATAAGGCTGAAAAGTTCTGCCAGCACCTGACTAATATAGAAGCAGATATTCATAGCCAACTATTGAACTAAGCTTGGTGACCCCAATAGAAGACCTAGGGAAAGGACTGAAGGAGCTGAAGGGGATTGCAACCCCATAGGAAGAACAACAATATCAACTAACCAGACACCCAGAGCTCTCAGAGACTAAACCATCAACCAACGTTACACATGGTGGGACCCAGGTCACCAGCTGTTTATTCAGTAGAGGATTGTCTTATTTGGCATAAGTGAGAGGGGAGGCACTTGGACTTGTGGAGACTTGATGCCCCTGCATAGGGGAATGCTTGAACAGTGAGGGAGGAGTGGTGAGTGCATGGAGGAGCACCCTAATTGAGGCAAAAAAG
Source organism: Rattus norvegicus (assembly GCF_021556685.1). Classification (NCBI taxonomy): domain Eukaryota; kingdom Metazoa; phylum Chordata; class Mammalia; order Rodentia; family Muridae; genus Rattus; species Rattus norvegicus. Next base: position 60,070,052 of record NC_141554.1, read on the forward strand.
GGGAGATAAGATGGGGATTTTCTGGAGGGGAAACTGGGAAGGGGAATATCATTTGAAATATCATGAATTTATTTTTTAAAAACAAAACAATAACAACAAAAAAGGACTGGCTCAACTTTTTTACTACTCTCTCTCTTTCTCTCAGAGGGGGGCAGAGGTAGAAAGATAGAGACATTGCCAGAGACAGAGAGAGAAAGAGAAACAGAGAAACACACACACACACACACATACACACACACCACACACACACACACACACACACACACACACACACACACACACAGAGAGAGAGAGAGAGAGAGAGAGAGAGAGAGAGAGAGAGAGATGGAGAGAGAGAGTCTTTTATGTGTATCAGTGTATCACAAAAGACACAGGATCTTGTCCTTCAATCTGCCTTCAAATAAGTTCTAAATGGATCAAAGATCTTAATGTTATACAGTAAAACTCTGAAACTTATCATGGAATTACAGGGCATAGGCTTATTGCATTTCTCAGTCCTCACCAGAGAAGCTTCTTTGTGTGATGGATAGCAGTAAATACAGGGTCTCACAACTGGTTAAATTGCAGAAAACAAGAATGTGTGGTCTAAATAGAACATGGTCACTATGCATCTTCCCCTTAAAGTTAAAGAAACATCACAATAGAAGGGCATGGAATGATGGAATGATTTGTGTGTGTGTGTGTGTGTGTGTGTGTGTGTGTGTGTGTGTGTGTGTGTGTAAGAGGTTCAGGTAAAATGGGGTATAACATTGTCTCCTCTATATGACAGAACTGTTGTAATCATTAACACGTCAGCTAGTATGATTGCCTAGGTAAGACCAGCATAGGATCAAGACAGTTAACATTCTAAAAGCAGTGGGAAGGGACATAGGAACCCCATCCCCTATCTGAAAGTTGTTGATATCTGGTAGATGGTAAAGAGAGTTAGTATTCTTCAGAGGGGCAGTCCCTGGTAAGTTGGCAATGCTCCAATGGAAAGCTCCATATCTATTTGTATATGGACAAAACTAACTGGTCCAAAGTGTGTTTCTTTTTTAATAATTAAAAGAATGAAAGGGAAGGATATGGGAGAAGTTGGAATGTGTTATTAGTGGGAAATTTGATCAAATTTTGTTATATACATATATGAAATACTCAAAGAATTAACATTATATTATATTATGTAATACTGAAAGACTATAGACTACAAAGCAAAGCCAGGTTTGAAAGTGATATGTAATCATTTCCATATAAGCTCAAATGAGAATGTAGGATCAATCAGCCTTTGGGCTACAGAACACTTTTAATATGATTCAAATGAACACTGGTTGTGATTAAACTCCAAAACTATTCAGAAGTTTTCAGGTTGAGGGTTTCTTGATAATATTTTTGTAACAAAATTATAAATAATCGATAAGACAATAACTAAATATTAAAAATGAGAACAAAAAGGCTCATTACTATGATTTTTATGATCAGAACTTTTATTTTCTATATGAGAATATTTTTAATACTAAGAAGAATTCATCTAATGAAATAATTGTTAAATCATCCCATTAATATTTTGCTGCTATTATCATCCTCTAGATTTTTAAAGATACTTAAGTATATCTTATCCTTGTATCAGATTTATGTGAAATTATTTATGCAACTGCACTATTTATAATGACTGTCTCTATATTTTATGAGATGAGACCATTTTCAAAAATATTATGTTCATGATCTCATCTATTTCTCCTCTATGTTTTATCATCAAAATGACTCATGATTCAGAACTTACTCACCTAATGATATTTCATTGCTTATGTATCAACATTACATAATTTACATCTATATCTATCTGTGACGATATACAAACAGAAGATAAAAATAAGTAATACTTTCATTAGAAATATCTATAAATTTTGATATTTATATGTTAATGTTATACACAGTCATGTATAGCTTAAATGACAGTTTTCTGGTTAATCAGAATGGATAGTTTTTGCTAATATATCTAAATTTCTTTGTAGACTAGCATTTAGAATATTTTTGATAGTTTTAAATGTATACATAATTTTATTCTTTTTTTTCTTGGACTTTCTAAATTTACATCTCAAATGTTATCCCCTTTCTTGGTTTCCTTCCACAAACCCCTTTTTCCATGCCCCTCCCCATTCTTCTATGAGGGTGTTCTCCCACCCATCCATCCACACCTTTCCACGTCCCTGCCCTGATATTCCCCTATCCTGGGGGTTCCAGCCTTGGCAGGACTAAGGACTTCTCCCTTTGGTGCTCGACAAGGCCATCCTCTGCTGCATATGCAGCTGGAGCCATGGGTCTGTTCATGTGTACTCCTTGGATGGTGGTTTTAGTCCCTGAGAACTCTGGTTGGTTGGTGTTGTTGTTTTTATGGTATTGCAAACCCCTTCAGCTCAGTCAATCCTTTCTCTAACTCAACCAATGGGGAGGAGTTCTCAGTTTAATGGTTGGTTGTAATCAGCTTCCTCTGTATTTGTCATGCTCTGGCAGAGCCTCTCAGGAGACAGCTATATCAGGCTCCTGTCAGCATGCACTTATTGGCATCAGCAAAGCTGTCTGAGTTTGGTAGTTGTATGTATACGGCTTGGATCCCCGTGTGGAGCAGGCTCTGAATGGCCATTGCTTCAGTCTCTGCTCCAAACTTTGTCTCTGTATCTCCTCCTATGAATATGTTGTTCCTTCTGCTGAGAAAAACTGAAGCATCCATACTTTGATCACCCTTATTCTTGAGCTTCATATGGACTGTGGATTGTATCTTGGGTAATCTCAGATTTTGGACTAATATCCGCTTATCAGTGAGTGCATACCATGTGTATTTTTATGTTATTGGATTACCTCACTCAGGATGATATTTTCTAGTTCCATCCATTTGCTTATTAATTTCATGAAGTCATTGATTTTAATAGCTGAGTAATATTCAATTGTGTAGATGTACCATTTTCTGTATCTATTCCTCTGTTGAAAGGCATCTGGGTTCTTTCCAGTTCCTGGCTATTATAAATAAAGCTGGTCTTTGTTGTATGTTGGAACAACTGTTGTGTATATGCCCAGGAGTGGTATAGCTAGGTCCTCAGATAGTACCATGTTTAATTTTCTGAGGAACCTCTAGACTGATTTCTAGAGTGGTTGTACCAGCTTGCAATCCCACCAACAATGGAAGAGTGTTCCTTTTCTCCACATTTACCCCTTTGTATTAATTATTAAGCATGACTCACAATGTGGTCATTCTTTAGAGATAAAGCCATACTTTTAAAATAACTATATTGTTTTCCATAAAATTAAATACTTTGTTACTGGCATTATAAATTATAAAATTCATCATTTTATCTTTAATGTACAATGGTGTTGAGATTTTCATACACATAGTGCAAATGAATAGTAATGAAAATAGTATAACTCTTAGTACCTATGACCATTCATTGATAATTAAGATAAATATCACAATAAATTTCTGGCAGGATATTTAAAAATAAAGTCCATATATCAAGTCATTTATTTATAAATACTTCATTTTGCGTGCTAAACATACAAGTCTTTAACATGTACTAAAGCACCATTGCAATACATACTAACATTAAAATATTTTAAAAGAGTAAAATATCTACACACCATCATCATAGATTTCTTAATCCCTTTTTATTCATTTTATTTCTAAATCAGTTTCCCCAATGCATGATTTTGTCTTTGGTTGACAAAAATAAATCATTATTTTGAATGATTTTTGGTTGTGCAACTGTAAGTACTGAGAATGAAATATGGTTCCTTGATATCAATGGGATTTTCTTCTTATTCATTCTAGAACTTTTCATCATTATCTAGTAGATACTGTATAAGAGATATGGATATTATCTATGATCAAATTTGAAAAGATCTCTAATATAAGAAAATTTTTTACTATTGGAAGGATATAATATAATTATTAAACAAAATTGAGCTTTTAGTATATTTTATGATGGTAAATACCATGGAGCAAGGAACAAAGTAATGGGACTAAGAAAGTGTTCTCTGAATTTTAAGGTGCACCAACTGCGGGAGGAACTATGTAAGCAAATAAGAGAAGTCAGATTGTGCACGTCATTTCAAATGAGAAAACGCCCTGTGTATTCCCCAAGGCATACCCAGATACCTATGGGAAACATATGTAAAACAATCGAATTGTGTCATACTGAAAACGGTTATGCCAAGAGATTAAATAAGAGGCTCATTGTGTAAAGCCTTATTAAGTTACTTTTAAAGATTCTGACTTTATGTTTTCTGAGTTAAATGGAAGGCATTATAAACCTGGATACACAACAAACACATCCTGGTATGTACAACAAATTTCCTGATATTTGTATAACACCAGGCATTTTGAGACATAGAGAGGGAACATGAACTTTTAGACCACTTAAAAGTTTGGTGCAGTAATATTTCCGGATATATCTTCATGTTGTATCACATTTACTAGACGTAGAGTGTGAAAAGAAAGAAGTCAGGAAGTCATCCAAATAGACACAGAAAGCATCAAGCTATTTGTGACCAATTAAGCATTATAGGTCATGGGATTAAGATCTGAAGAGTCTAGGTCTGACATGTGGGATGAGATGCCCACGGGTTTCGAAATAGAGAGATTAAATAGGAAATTGTAAGATGCATATTGATGGATGAAAATGAATAGGAGTTTGAGTTGTATATGAAGATTTACTGGTATCAGAATGTCAGTATTTTATTTAAAGTTATGAAGATTATCAGTTTATGAAACCGTAAATACAGAAATAAAAGAGCTAGAGAAAAGGATCCATGAATGATCATCAAGTATGTCAACAGAGATCAGGATAACCAGAAAGGTAACCAGGTGGCCCCTCATGGTTATAATGTTCCATTCCTTTCAAAATTTAACTTAAAATTCTTAGTATTTCATGAGGTCAAGCCTTACATAAATTAGGCATTTATTCTCTATAGTCTTCCTGCTTTTGATTCATATTCATACTAGGTTGAGACTTATTTAGATTTAACCACATGTATTTTTATATTTCCCTCCTACAATCTTGGCTACTTCTCTGATCTTCTCCAGTCACTCTCTATCAAGCCCTGGGTCCTGCTAAGACTGAACCCCCAGTGAACTAGTCTATGGGGGGAGGGCGGCAATGGGGGGAGGGTTGGGAGGGGAACACCCATAAGGAAGGGGAGGGGGGAGGGGGATGTTTGCCCGGAAACCGGGAAAGGGAATAACACTTGAAATGTATATAAGAAATACTCAAGTTAATAATAAAAAAAATAGCCTATATAGAAAAATAATCAAAATATAAAAATATGAACAGACCAAGATAGATGCATAAAGTTGAAAAGAGATTTGAAAAAAAAAAGAATGAGTAGATTTCTAATCCTCCCATTCAACATAGAGACAGGAAATTTAAAATCCATTCTTCCTAATGTTACTAAAGATAGGGCTTGTTTGTGATTTTTGTCAACAATAATGTCATCAAAATTATTAATATGATCCAAACTTATCTTTCTGCACAATATTTCTAATGCTTACCCATTTAAAGTGATTAGTGACTAAGTAAGCAAGCAATATCAACCAAAGGGGTGTCATCATTTCTTTCAAATACTGAGAAGCTTATGCAGTAATATTGAGAAATAATTTAGGAAGAGTAATTACATATTCACCCTAAAACAATTCATACCTCCTCAGATCACATTTTGTGGCTATCTCAACCTTGCTTCCATATCCATTAGGTGTACATGTTTAAAAGTGAAAAAGGTGAGAAAATATTTTATTACAACTTATGTGCTTATATGCTGCACAAATCATCAAAGGATGCATTTTCATAATATACAATGTAACTGTAGTCATCGGCCCATATTCTTTGCCTGCATTAACACCCAAATGAGAAAACAAGAGAACAGATGGTAATAAGGCAAGTTTGTGCACCTATACAAGCAATGCCAAGATGTGACCAAAAAGAGTTAAAGAACAGAAGATTTCATTTAAAAATTGACACACCAGTCAGTGTATATTTGTGAATTCTTGTTATTTACCCAGCATTATTTTAAAGAACATGGGTGCCCATTTCTTAAGCTGTACCTGGAATGGGAATTTTATCATTTGGACATAAAAAAAGAAAGTGCCATTAATATATTGAATGGTCAGTACATACCAATGGTGAAGCATTATGTAATTCATGATAATCTGATTGAAGATAGCTTTTTCTACCACTGACTAGCATCGTTTTTATTTGTTTTTCAATCAAACAATTGAATGAAGATTAAGAAAATTTAACAGACAAAAATCTAATAGTACATTCTAATAATGTACGTAGGTGCTATCTTTTTTGTTTTAAAATTAGTAAATCAGTGAGAACATATTTTTCCTATTCAGAGATTTTTAACATAAAAGCCAATACGATGGGATCTGTGATGAAAACATGATAAAATATCACAATTTCTGCTACATAAACTTCTCCAAATATAACTGAATTTTCATAATTTAAGACATTCAAAACGGACAATTTTGAAAGCATTACATGTATTTACACTGTTTTTATTGTGTGTCATAAGTATAAAACCAAAGAGTGGTCAAAATTGCATCACTATATTAAAATGTATGAAAAAAGCAAGTTTAATTTGTGTTGGATGAAAAACATTTCATGTTTTCAAAAATATTAAATACACACCAGTTGTTCCTTGTAGGACATTTGAGTATTTGAGCCAGTTTGAGTAGAGACTTCATCTGTCAGGTTTAAGCTCTAAGCCTTATAGTTTCATAATGCCAAGGATTTCTAATGGATGATGTTTTAAAAAGTATGAGACATTGTTCCTACTTTCTATAATAGTTAGGAAATAATGGAGGAATACATGAACTATAAAAGGAATCAACCACGTAGTTATGGTGACATAAGAACCTGAGCGCTCCACTGGTGGTAGTGTAGATGACAGCAGTAATCTGCCTAGCCATCTGTTACTACTTAGTCAAATTAAGTATATACATACCCTTTGACACAGCAATTCCACAATTGGCATTTATCCCAGAGAAATTTTCGCACAGGTCTATAAGACATATAGTAGGGTATTCATTACAGCATTTGTAATGGTGGGGGTTCTCCTCTGATTTCAGAATTATACTGATGTATAGATTGATTTCCAATAAAAATCACCTACAAAGGCCATTCTAAGGAAGGAAATCAGTTGCTTGAAATTACATTTTCTTATATGCACAGAATATGAAAGTAAAATACAGAAAAGGTGTACTGCTTTCAATAGAAACTGAGCCTGAAATCATAATTGTGATTCATAAAAGATAAAATAATTAAATGATTATGAAAACTGGATTCCCATATATTATAATTCATAAAATAAAAACATTCACATGCAAAAGAATTTTAATCAAAATTGTAAAAATATATTTGTTTAAAAAGTTATTTATTTATAAATTATTTTCACTTCTTCTAAGAAGAGGAGATGATTTAAACACAGTGTTTGTACCAGGGAGAAGAGCCAAAGTGGGTATGCAAATGAATAGAAATAGAAATATAAAATAACTAACAAGATGTGAAGTGAATAATTGTTTAAACCTTCACCTACTGCTGAACTAGATCAAAATGATAACAGCAGGAGAATAGGTGCTAGCACTACTGCATTTATTACTTACTGACTGTTATTAATAAAGCATGTAGTATTTCTGGCCTCAACTGAACTTTAATAAGGAAACAATGATCCCATTATGGCAATAAACAAAGAAACAAGTAATAGTCTTCTGTATGGTAAACACTTCATTGTCCCTTTTATGTCCATCCTTGGTTAACACACTGTTCTTTATCTATACTGCAGAGTACTGGTGGAGGAACATGTTAGACTTTGATTCTCTGATTAGTTAAAATAATACTAAACCAATTGTATCTTTCATATGTACTCATTGCTTCTAGAGTTCTCTTCTTTAATCAGGTTGTTTCAATTAAGGGCTGGGTATTAAACAAGTCTGTCAGTAGTCTGAAAACTGATTCAGAGGCATGTTATTTCACCTATCATTTAAGAACCTATGTATGATAAAATTTAATGTATATTAACATTGCAAAAATTAGAATCAAGACACAAAATGTCAAGTACTGATACTATTTGCTTGATTTTGCTTATGTACTGGTATATCCTTTATAACATAAATCTACTGACTATGTTAGATATACAATTTTAACAGGTATAAATAAATGTAAGTTATAACAAGTTCTCTGAAATCAAATAAATGCCCCTTGGACAGATTTTTGAGGGAAATATTTGCGATTTCAAATTAGTTGAAAATAGATGGTTAGATCAGTATTTACGGATATTCATTTAATACAAACTGAAGCTTAAGCTGTTTTATCTCCTTATTAATCTAAATCTTCATGTGCTACCAGGGCCTTTTGCTTTAATATTAATATTTTCCTTCATTTGTGATGCTATCTCCTAAGTAGGACATAATTATTTTCGGTAAAATTTGCTAATTTCATATGTGCACAATTCTTTACATTAGAAAGGCCATGTACAAAGAAAATAAAACAGCAAAAAGGCAAAAATGATTAAACACATATGTGAAAAGCAAGAACACAATTGTGTGCATCAGCATACACACAAAAGTTTTCTGGAAAAAAACATACTAGAAATCATAGGAAAGAAATTAGAACAACTCATTTATTCAGTGAACTGTTAAGATATATGTCTCAAAATAGCATTGATGAAATATTATATTGAAACAAAACTTAAAATCAGCAGTGCTCTTTTAGCTTTGATTTATAAAGCAGGCACCTTTAAGAAGCATGGGTAAATTTGAGATTTTAACCAGTACAGTTTTAAGGAAATGGGATATCATATTAATATATGACATGTTCTCGTATAATTATATAGAAGACATAAATAAAATATGCTAAAATAAGTATATAAAATAAATAAAAATTACTCATATAAAAATGTAATGTTCTTACTGTTAGTGGTTTTCAAACAAGATAATATATGAGTTTGTGAATTGCTTTCTCTGCCTATACTCATTTAATATTAAAAATATCAAATTGCCTTTCTTTTCTTTTTTGTTTTCTTCTTTTTTATTGGTTATTTTATTTATTTACGTTTCAAATGTTATTCCCATTCCTGGTTTCCCTCCACAAATCCCCATCCCCTCCTTTCTCTTCTCTCCCTCTCCCCTCCCCCCTGCTTCTATGAAGTAGCTACCCCAACTACCCACTCACATACCCACCCGCTGCCAATGCTTCACCGCCCTTGCATTCCCCTACACTTGGGCATTGAGCCTTCACAGGACCAAGGGCCACCATTCTCACTGATGCCAGATAAGGCCATCCTCTGGTACATATGCAGCTGGAGCCATGGGCCTTCCATGTGTACTCTTTAGTTGGTGGTTTAGTCCCTGGGAGCTCTGCGGTGTCTGGTTGGTTGATATTGTTCTTCCTATGGGGTTGCAAACCCCTTTAGCTCCTTCAGTCATTTCCCTAAGTCCTAAACTGGGGTGTCTGTGCTTAGTCTGTTAGTTGGTTGTGAGCATCCACATCTGTATTGGTCAGGTTCTAGCAGAGCTTCTCAAGAAAAGGCTATATCAGTCTCCTGTCAGCAAGCCCTTCTTGACACTATCAATAGTGTCTGAGTTTGGTGGCTGCATACTGGATGGATCCTCAGATGGGAAAGTCTCTGGATAGCCTTTCCTTCAGTCTCTGCTCCACTCTTTGTTCCTCCCTGCATTTCCTTTACACAGGAGCAATTTTGCGTTAAAATTTAGGAAATGGGTGGGTGGCCCCATCCCTCAACCAGGGGCTGTGCCTAACTCTGGATACAGTCTCTACAGGTACTCTCTCCCTTTTGGTGGGTATTTCAGCTAATGCCATTGCAATTGGGTGCTGGGAGGTTCTTGCTTTCCTGGCATCTGGGACTTTCTAGTGGCTAGCCTCTATTCCTCATTCCCCATTGCTACATACTTCTGTTTAGTTTCCTGAACTTCTGTACACCTTCCCAGTCTCCCACACCTGATCCTGCCTCTCTTTCCCCCCATCCTCTCGTCCCTTTCTCCCATGTCCCTCCTAGCCTCTACCTCCCTTAATTATTTTGTTTCCCCTTCTAAGAAGGACTGAAGCATCTGCACTTTGTTCTTCCTTCTTCTTGAGCTTTATGTGGTCTGTGGATTGTATCTTGGGTATTCCAAGCTTATCAGTGAGTGCATACCATGTGTGTTCTTTTGTGACTGGGTTACCTCTCTCAGGGTGATATTTTCTAGTATCATCCATTTCCCTAAGAATTTCAAGAAGTTATTGTTTTTAATAGCTGAGTAGTATTCCATTGTGTAAATGTCCCACATTTTCTATATCTATTCCTCTGTTGAGGAACACCTGTGTTCTTTCCAGCTTCTGGCTATTATAATATTATAATAATATTAATATTATAATAATTATAATAATATTATTATAGCCAGAAAATTTATAATAGCCAGAATAATAAGGCTGCTATGAACATAATGGGGCATGTATCCTTGTTATATGTTGGAACATTTTTGGAGTATATGCCCAGGAGTGGTATAGCTGGGTCCTCAGGTAGAACTATTTTCAATTTTCTGAGGAACCTCCAGACTGATTTCCAGAGTTGTTATACCAGCTTTCAATCTCACCAGCAATAGAGGAGTGTTCCTCTTTCTCCAAATCCTTACCAGCATCTGCTGTCACCTGAGCTTTTGATCTTAGCCATTCTGACTGGTGTAAGGTACAATCTCATTGTCATTTTCATTTGCATTTTCCTGATGTCTAAGAATGTTGAACAAACATTTCTTTAGGTGCTTCTCAGCCATTCAACATTCCTTAATTGAGAATCCTTTGTTGTTTTTAATTCTTGCCAGGTATTTTTGCCTAGCAATTAGGTCATTTATTTCTCACCATAACTTTGAACAGCAGTTATTCCTATAATGTCTGCTTCATTAAATGAGGAAACTGGCATTTATTATTTAATTGATTCCATAATATCATACACTTGTTAAAAAGTAGAGTTGATTTCTTAGAATTGAGAGATCAAAATCTGCTACAGCTGTTACACAAAGTGAATTTGGCCATTAATTATATAACTGTACCAGAATTAAACTGAAAAAGCACAATTTGTAAAAATCTCACAATATTTATTTAAGAAAATATTTCACCTTTTATTAATAGATTATCTTTAATTTTAATGTATTTATTGCAATTAAAAGTTGAATAAAGTAAAACATTTGCAAACATATAATCATAAATGTGGGCCATTATTTGTTGACAATTTCCTAAGATGTAGGTATGGAGGTGTGACAGATTCTCCTTGACTGAACATAGTTGAAGCCTTCTGATATCTCTTCTAACATTCAGGCCTGTGTTTTAAGTGGTGAAACCTGCTATGAAAAAAAAAAGTGCACCTCCATCAAATATAGACTTAGGCAAATAGTGACAGTTTCTTACAACTCAAGGAGCATATACTAAAGATCAGAACCCTAAGCTAAACATTCTCAAAAGAATTTAAAGCTTGTTTCAACCATTTTTCCATTATGCAGAGCATTTTATTCTAGGAAAGTTGCCATTGTAGATTCATTCTATTTCACTTTGAAGAAAGTTTAGGACACAGAAAACATCCTTTTAATGTAAAATGATCACAAGAATAATAATGTGGCTGTCTTCCATTCTCATGGGAATGATAGAGTCCTAACTTTGAGAAAAGACAATTAGCCATACAGATGGCCTAATCACCTTAAACATATGTCATTTCCACCCCCAAATGTCTCTTACTATGGTTATTTTAGTATGCCTTGTCATTCAAAACTCTGTATTTTTTTTCTTTTTAGAGGAGATGAGCTTAGTCCTATCATGAAATCTCTCTTACCCACCAACATGATCTGAGCCAAAAATTTCACTATTTTGACCACATGTCTGGTGCATTTATTTTTCTTTTATAGAGATAGGAAAATTTAAGTAATCATAAAATGATAACGGTACTATTGTTCCAATAATTTTATATCTTAGTCATATGCATGATGCACCTGTACCTGATAAAATAATTCGTTTTTTAGATAATTTTTTTTAGATTTTTTTTATTAACTTGAGTATTTCTTATATACATTTCGAGTGTTATTCCCTTTCCCAGTTTCCGGGCAAACATCCCCCTCCCCCTTCCCCTTCCTTATGGGTATTCCCCTCCCCACCCTCCCCCCATTGCCGCCCTCCCCCCACCAGTCTAGTTCACTGGGGGTTCAGTCTTAGCAGGACCCAGGGCTTCCCCTTCCACTGGTGCTCTTACTAGGATATTCATTACTACCTATGAGGTCAGAGTCCAGGGACAGTCCATGTATAGTCTTTAGGTAGTGGCTTAGTCCCTGGAAGCTCTGGTTGCTTGGCATTGTACATATGGGGTCTCGAGCCCCTTCAAGCTCTTCCAGTTCTTTCTCTGATTCCTTCAACGGGGGTCCTATTCTCAGTTCAGTGGTTTGCTGCTGGCATTCACCTCTGTATTTGCTGTATTCTGGCTTTGTCTCTCAGGAGCGATCTACATCCGGCTCCTGTTGGTCTGCACTTCTTTGCTTCATCCATCTTGTCTAATTGGGTGGCTGTATATGTATGGGCCACATGTGGGGCAGGCTCTGAATGGGTGTTCCTTCTGTGTCTGTTTTAATCTTTGCCTCTCTATTCCCTGCCAAGGGTATTCTTGTTCCTCTTTTAAAGAAGGAGTGAAGCATTCACATTTTGATCATCCGTCTTGAGTTTCCTTTGTTCTAGGCATCTAGGGTAATTCAAGCATTTGGGCTAATAGCCACTTATCAATGAGTGCATACCATGTGTGTTTTTCTGTGATTAGGTTACTTCACTCAGGATGATATTTTCCAGTTCCAACCAATTTAGATAATTTTTAAGAAAATTATATACACTAATAAGACTCTAGAAATAGGCATATGTCTAACAAATGTATACCTAAGTGATTGTACTGAAAATATAAACTCTTGTAATTAACTTTATCTTTGAAGTTTAAAAATAATTCTAAAAGGCAAATGGACAACTTAAAATATAGAATGAATACAAATTTAGTATAAGACAAACTAAGATATAGTTAATTATACTTTTAAAGTACTTACTAAGGTATAGGATAAGTGGCATGATTTCTAGGTAATAATAATATACAAATTTCAAGACATAACTATTTACTGTATTGACTTGAAATTCATAGAAAGCATGTTATCTTTATGTTTCCTGCCTCTAATCATATACCACATATCATAAAGTCGTTAAAAAGCATTAATGAACTATCTCTATGTGTTATAAAATTAATATATGTCTCCTCCAATATGAGTACAATTTCCATGTTATATGGTAATATCAATGTTAGCATAATATCATAAATATATCTTAAATATTGATATGGGATAAATAGCATATTATAGAAAATACAGCTATTATATCACAAACTATTGTATCTTGGCCAAATATGTTATTAAAATGTCAGTCATAAACACATCCTAAATTTGTAATATGGTAATATTTTATTGGGGAAAATCGTACTTCACTTTAGAATCAGCACATGTTCAACTATTGTAGTTTCCTCTTTACTTTTCAAATGTGATTTTGAATTGAAAAAAAGAACCTGTTTAAATTTCAGAAGAACCATTTGCAAAAGTCATATATTCAAAGATGCCAAATAACATATCATTAGGATGAGTGATCATTCTACAGTTTCAAATTTTACTGCTGCAAAAACTTTCTGATTGGAAATGTCTAACCCCTCAGTTGGAGGGAGAAGATATTGAGTACAATTAAATAAGGTACACACTGGAGTTAAAAAATCTCTAAAGTTGATAGTATTAGCCATGCAGAGCCTCTGAAAGATTTTGCTATGGAACACAAGGATCACATCCAGATAATATAAATATAAAACAGTGCCATTTTTTCAAGGATTTTTTTTACTTACAAAGCAGAAATGCTTGGAGGAATTAGAGAAAGGATTGAAAGAGAGAGGTGAAGGGGCTTGCAACTCCATAAGAATAAGAATACCAACAACCAGAGCTTCCAGGGACTAAAGCACCATTCAAAGATTATGCATGGACTGACCCTTGACTCCAACTGCATATGTAGTAGAGAATGGCATTGTTGGGTACCAATGAAAGAAGATGAACTTGGTCCTGCCAAGGTTGGACCCCCAGTGTGCGGGAATGTCGGAGGGGGGGAGGGAGTAGATGGGGAGGGGAACACCCTTATAGAAGAAGGGGGGGAGGGGAGGGTAGCTTATGGACAGAAAATCAGGAAAGGGAATAACATTTGAAATGTACATAAAAATATATCCAATAAAATTTAAAAATAAACATATATTTGCTCTTTAGATGTAGCATCTAAATACACAGCTAAAACCCCAGAATATAAATTTTACTATGCAAATGTATGTACTGGATTCATGTGCAGAGAAGTCATATGCATATCCTAGACAAGAAATAGGCTCTGAGTGCATAGAGATTCAACTTGTATAAGTAATATTTGTTTAAAATATTTTTAAAGAAAAATTAGAAAATGTGATTTAATAATGAAATTATCCAATGACTTATCAAGTCCTCTAAAAACCTTCATCAAATGTGGACAAAATTACTTAAATTTGTTTTCACATTATTTTCTCTTATTCACATTTTTGAAAGATAACACTCATAATCCAAAACAAGTTAATCTTAGAAAAATTAATTTCTTATTGTTATATGTTTAAACATAACTATCAGAGATTGTTAAGAAATAGAGAATGAATTACAAAAATAAATATCACATTATTCAATAAAAATTATTTTCTGTGTTATTTGATGTACATTCAACATGTACATACTTATAATTAAAATAATTCCACTATCAACTGGACATAATTCAGAAACCAATAGATTAGAAGAACCCAGCCTCCAGTAGATACATTTTTAGCACAGTTCCAGTACCATTAGCTCAAGAACCATTAGGAAAGAGGTAGAAAGATTGTAAGAGCCAAAATATCCAGAAGTCAGCTGTAAGAAATGGCTGCATGCATAAACATGACCAAAACAATTTAAATATCAATGGATATACTAATGCTAATGTGGGAGGGTGAAGCAATCTCATTTTCCAAATCCCAGACAAAGAACTACCTACAGGCAACTAAAATCTGCTGTGAGAGGAAGAATTAGCCTCTTTCAGAAAATGAGCTCTTTATTTGATTATCTAATATAAAGTACTAAGCCCTAAAACTATATACAGATTAATATTAAATGTAGAATCAACAGGTTATACTTATATTTGTGCAAATGTTTGTGTGAGTGTGAGTGTGTGTGTGTGTGTGTGTGTGTGTGTGTGTGTGTGTGTGTGTGCAACAATAGAAATCCAATGAAAAAAGAGACTGGGCTGACATTAATGAGTCTGAGATAGGGTTCTCAAAAAGAAGTGATATGTGTGATACAATTTTGTTTTAATTATTTAAAATGCAGACTGATGCTAAGACATAGGTTTGTTCTCTGACAACTGACAATGGGGTTCCAGTACCGAGGAACACAACTCATTGAAGATGGAAAGCTTAATTTTGTGTCTACACAAAACCTTCACCATTCTAGTGTCTTTGGTTCTAGTAGGTACTATACAAGCTACCAAAAGAGAACTATGGATAACAACTTAGCCACAAAAACCTTGACCTACAATCTGTCCTGCCTTCTAAATATGCTAGAGCAATGGTGGCACAGAACGTGGGAGAAGCCAACCAGTGTCTCATTTGACTTTAGGCTTACTTCATGAGACAGGACCCATACCCAAAATTGCTTGAGTAATCAAGAATCAGAAACTAGACAGAGACCTATGGTGAAACCAAATACAATTGGCCTAAAGAAAGAAATATAAATAAAATGACTCCTAATGATATTCTGCTATACTTAGAGATTGGTGTATGATGATACCTTGTATCATCATAGTGACTTCCTAAGGCAGTAGATAGGAACAGATACTGACAGAGACCCATAGGTAGTAATTATGTGGAGAAAAATTCTAAGTTGGAGCTTTACATCAAATCTCTATTCTCAGACCTCAGGGAATCATACAGAAGTGGAGGAGGAAAGAGGTAAGAGCAGAGGGGATAAAGGACACTTGGAGAAAAAGTCTCACTTAGTCAACTAAGCAAGATGCATATGAACTTACAGAGACAGAACCCCTAAGTACAGGGCCTACATGGGTTTACACCAGGTCTACGCATATCCTATAGTTATTAGATTAGTATTTTTATGGGACTCCTGACTGGGAGAATGAGTGGGTCTCTGACTTGTATATGATCTTGGGACTCTTCCTCTCACTGGATTAGCATGTTCAACATCAGTATAATAGTTTTAGCTCCATCTTGCAATGTTTTATTTTGTCATTTTTGGTTGTTATCTCTTAGAAGCTTATTCTTTTCCAATGAGCGCTAAAAAGGGAATGAATCTGGTAGGAAGAAGAGGTGGTGAGGAACTGGGAATCAAATAGGGATGGGGAACTATAATCAGCATATTTTACGTGAAAAAAGTTCTCTTAAAATGTGAGGAGAGGTGGAGAAAAAGTTATGTTGCTAATTAGAGTGGTTAGTATGATGCCATGTCATTTAGACAAAGCAAAAATTATGAGTTATAAAGAGAATCTCAACAGGTCAATGTTAAGAGGGTATGTATACTACATACTTTTCCATGCTGCTCTCAGACCTATTAAAAATATACCCTTATATAACCTGTACAAACATAATCTACAAAATTTATTTTGATGAAATATAATTGTGATCTTTATGTTCTGGCTTAATTATCCTTCATTCAAGACAAATTGAGAGAGGGAGAAAATCACATAGCCGTTATCACTGTAGATTTCTTTGAAGCGGTTTTGGATTGCTGAATTGTCAAAAATATGCTAGATTTCTCTATTGCTTAAGAAAAATATTCTCTAGAAAAATCATGCCCCAGGGCGAGTAAATACAGGGGAGAAGCCTTCTCAGAGGGGAAGGGGAAGGAAGATAGAGGAAGAATTCTGAGGGAAGACCAAGAGAGGGCAGCGTTTGGGATGTTATTGATTGATTAATTAATTAATAAAGAAAATAATATACTGCCTAGAAAACTTTTGAGATATGAGGAAGCCATGGTATAAATCTCTACATTTTAATACATTCATTATGTAGAAAAATATTATTGGGAGTTCATTTAAATGCTTTAGAGGATTTCTATAAATTCAGACATTCTGTTCTACAATTTGAAAATGAACAAAAATATTTAACAACACGATAGTTCAGAATTTTATACATTAAACTTCTTTTCCCTTGGTTCTATTACCATCACACTGGTAACTCAAATCTTACAGCAAATGCTCCCTTGATCTCAAAGCCTTTGGATATCTCTGCACATGGATATTATAGATCATTCTATGGGTTTCCATAACCATTGTTTCATTACATTGAATATATTTTTGTTGTTCTATTATCATACATAGAAGTGTCTCATTTTCACCTCACAGCCTAGCACTGAGTTAGAACAGATGTTTCATTCTTGAATATATATTTGTCTTTACTTACTTTCCTTGGTAGGTATATACTGATGGCAGATATACATGAAAATCATTTTGATAGGACATTGAGAAATATAATTGATAGTATTATGTTTAAAGCAAATGTTTAAAGCAATATTCTTAGAAAATTCTTAACTTCTAAAAAGTGCACTGAGCATACAATCAGAAAATCAGTATTAAAACCCATTCTTTCTGCTCATTGATTGTGAGGAAAAAAACAAGTTAATTCCAAATTAGATTTCTTAACTAGGAAATAAGGTCACTATGTTACTTTATCTCCAAAACTAACTGACCATTTCTATGGCAGCTATGCTCAAAAATTTTATGATAATATGTACAAGTGATATATAGGGAACATTTCTTTTGGCAAAGAACTGTTGAGCATATGGGCAAAGAAGACATACATAGATTCTATTCTTGCAAATTTTCTAAATATTCAAAATGATGTCAAAATTATATTTATAGGTTCTATTATTAAATATTAACATAAGTTTATATCTATCACTCTTCTTATGTAATTACCTATCAAGGTCTTTTTAAACAAATTTGTAGAAAAAAAATGACATCAAAAGATTTTGTTGAAACATATGTGTTTGCTTCTTCATCTTGCTAGATTAGGAACTGAATTCCTTGGGAAAAGAAAGTTAATTAACATTTTCCCCAAATGTAATCCAAGTAGCATTGTATATGCTTAGGTATTTGTAAACAAATTCATGTATAAATTTGTAACACATGATCCTATTTGCAATATATAACTCATCATTAAAAAGTATTTTTATGCTTGTCTTTTATTTTAAACTGTAAAATTTCCTTCTTTTAATAAGATGATTTAAACATCTATAAAAAGAGCACAGATCTTTCATATTTATGGCTTGAACATTAATATTCATGTATATATGAGACATTTACATGAACACCTTTTTAAAAGATAATTATAATTGTTTTTCTACTTATGTAAAATAATATTTCATTTATAATATTATGTGAAGTGTTCTAGTTCAATGATATATTTAAATGTTTGCTTAATTGTGTTTTAGCATATTTGACAATCATATTCCATGGATTTTAGGTCTTTCTTTAATTTTGAGCAATTTTATTTGAAAATGGATGTCTCAAAGTCTAAAAATTAAGAGTTTGGTTAAATGAGTAAACCGAAAAAAGTCAAAAGGTTATCTTTTTATAGCTTGCTATTTTGAAACAATTATGAACTCACAAGGATTTGCAAAAATAGTACAGAAAGGTCCTTTATACCCTTCACCTAGTTTCTACCAATGATAATAACTTGTATAGTTTACCTTAGTCCTAAAGTAAGAAAAATACTTTTGCTAAAGGATATTGGTTCTGTGTAATTACTTTATATATTTATAATTCTGTATTGGCCTTATATTTACAGTTCTGTGTAATGCTCAAGCAATACATAAATGTTTAATTTCATTATCACAGTTGTATTTCTTCCCTTGACACTTTGAGACTCTTACTGTTAGTAGACTGAATTCATAGATTAATTCTATATTTTTATTGCTTTATGTTTCCATAAAAGAGCAATTTTCTCCTTAGATGCACGATGTATGTAAAAGACTATCTATTCATCTGCCAGGCTCTCAAGTAGAGTTAGTTAATGTTATTTTCTGCTGTAGCATCTATTGAGAAACATAACCTTGTAAACTAGGGAACAGAAAATTTATTGTAAAATATGATAGTTTAGGAGTTCTTGGAATTATTGTCAAGAAATAGTTAATATTTAAACTTAATTATTTTTTAAATGGGAGAAGTGATAGTTAAATTCAATGTGCAATTTTCATTCATTAAGTGTATACTAATCAATATGAATACTAACTATTCAAAACAGAAAAGCAGATATTGTCATATTAAACTCATATGACAAGAACTATTACATTAAATTACAAAGAAACACACAACTCTTATTTTGGCTGCATTGTGTATAAGAACTTAATTAAGCTGTGTGATTTTTTTTCATGTAGATATTATACACTCTAGTAATAATAATATTCTTTAATAGACTACATATTTTATATCTAAAAACTTTTAGGTATATTTATTAAACATTAATTTTTCTACACTAATATTCTATAATAACATTTGTATTAATATGTAACTTCTTAAGAAAAAAATTAAGTCAGATGGGTTCAGAAACTGTCAAAATATGATCACATGAACATATTACATACATGATGGGTTTTCTAACAATCAACGGAAAGATTAAATTTAGAATAAGTATTACCAATGAGTTTTACAGACTTACATATTGTTAATCAAACCAGAAAGAAATCGCTTTGAAGTATATTTAGTTATCATTTTAAAATAAAAAGATAATCTTGAAATGGTTTTTAATGCTGATGAAATATAATTATTTCTCAAATAAGAAAAGCAATTTTTTGCTTATAGTCATCACTATGCATTACAAAATAAAAAATGTGGCCAGTCAGTTAAATTAGAATTTTAGTCTAAATATATTTTCTGCTAAAATAACTCTTTCTTATAAAAATTATGCTCATTGCAAGAAAAATTTTGGTCCATCAAAATGTAAGCTAGATATATTATTTTAGTATTAGCTACATACAGTTCAAATATCATGTAGAGATTTCAAAATCAGAGTTTCCAGGGACTAAGCCACTACCTAAAGACTATACATGGACTGACCCTGGACTCTGACCCCATAGGTAGCAATGAATATCCTAGTAAGAGCACCAGTGGAAGGGGAAGCCCTGGGTCCTGCTAAGACTGAACCCCCAGTGAACTAGACTGGTGGGGGGAGGGCGGCAATGGGGGGAGGGTTGGGAGGGGAACACCCATAAGGAAGGGGAGGGGGAGGGATTAGGGGGATGTTTGCCCGGAAACCGGGAAAGGGAATAACACTTGAAATGTATATAAGAAATACCCAATTTAATAAAGATGGAAAAATTAAATTCCAGCTGAAAAGTAGGATGCATTTCATACATCTTGTTTATATTCCCACATGGAAGCATGACAAGTTCTGGATGTAGAGAAACAGCATTTTCTGTATCATGAGCTTCTGGATTTCTTTGTAGATGAGTGGAGAATGCTTAGATTTTCATTCTAAGGCATGAGACAATTTTTTATCTTTCTGTTGTTGGATATAATCATAAACAGATATGTATAAAAAGCTGAATGCATCAGAAATTTAAGCAAAATCGAAGCATAGTATTTTATTTGTGCTGTTTCTGAAGTTGGGACTATGAATAGAACAGGGCTTGCATCTATCACTATTTGATAAAAAGTTAAGGAAAAATTACCTGAGATCCCGACAAAGAACAATCTATAGGAGATATCACAGATTATCATACAACAAGGAAGAAATGCTTTCCATATGCAGACGACCAAGAGAGGAGCATCAGGGAACTAAAATTACTTTTTCCAGTGAAGTAATCACAGGTCAATATTTGAATATGGAGTTTTTGATAATTATTAATCAAAGTATTTTAGTATTTAGATTGTGGAGATTTAAAATACTTTTTCTAAAAGCCCCTATATACCATCACCTCAAAAAGAATTATTAAGTAACTTCACACTTTTTAAATTTTTCTTTTCATTTCTTACCCTCTAGCCATAAGGAATCCAAAAACCAACTTAGATGTATATGAAAATAGGTGTCAAAGTGCAGGGCCAGGAGAGGAAGATAAAATCAAACCATATCTCTTATTTCTTTATTGTAAATGTTTAGCTTGTCTTTGGTTCATGCTGGGAGAGACATATGTATAAGGAGATTTCTATAGAATAGGCTTAAAGCTATGATTATTCTGAGACATATACACTACTCTGAAAAGCATTTTATCTTTGGAACATGGCTTGAAAGGCCACAAGATGGTCATAAAATATCTGAGAGAACGTAAGAAGCGATAACCTCAAAAGACTAGTAGTTAAGAACTTTGATTTAATAGTATGTCATATTCATAGTGTTTATTGAAATGATGTAACCATTAAGTCATTACTTTAGTTATTACTGTAAACCAAATTTAGCTACATAAAAAGTAAAGCAAGCATATTTAACCTTGTTCAGTGACAATATGTGTAAACAAAGATGTGTACCATTTAGTTTACTAAAATGAATATCGACATGATGATAAGATCCTCTCTCTTGAATTTTACAGATTTTAAATTATCAGTGTCATTGATACTGTTCAACACACAAACACACACACACACATTCTTGCTAATATATACATTATGTACTCATACATTATGTACTCATTAATATATCAAATTGCTGTTTTAATTGAATAAAAAGTTATGCATAACATAATCTGATACTTAAGTTTTTATGCATTCAGTACGGCTAATTGTAAAGTAATTTTTGCTTGTCAACTGATCTAAATAACTTTATCTTCTGTTATCCATTTCAATTAGAGAAGAATAGTCATCTAGGGAACAGTATATAGTGAACACGATGCAAGCTGCTAACTTGGCATGGTATTATTACATTTATAAAAGTTCAGTATGAAATTTATCATTCTTTTATTAGGGGAGACTTCTGAATTAATGATGAATCTATTAGCATAAACCATGAATGGTTCTTAATTGACAAAAAAGATTTTGAGGACAATCACTATAATCTACAGAGAACAGTAATAATTATAGTTAATAATTATGGTTCAACACATATTTGAATCAATTAATAAGAATCTGTTTTACTTTCCAGGAATGAGAAGTATTTTTAAGCTCTATCTTACAAAAATTGATCTATATTTGATTATGAATAGATACCTACAAGGTGATTAATATATTCCAAGCCTTTGATAATTGCTTCCCTAGTTTTTTTTCAATTCAACCTCAAATAAATTCAGTTACTCTTCAATATCAACCTATATCTTTTAAAGTTACCTTTATTTATCAGCTGTAATTGTTGTTGGGGAGGTTTACTACTTAATAGGCTCACCCTTTCCAGTTCTTTCTGAACTCTGCATGGCTAGTTAAGTCCAGCTGTTCTGGCTCATAATTCCTCTCATGGATGACTGATTCAAACTGGCATCTCTTCGATTTTCACTGAATTGTTCTGCCTGGAAAATCTGCTTCTGAATTTCAAAACTGAGCTGTATTGACTGCACTGACTGCAACAACTGAAGGAAACTAAATTCTTTTTTTCACATTCTACAATCTTTGCCTGAACTCAACTAAACTGCACTGACTGAACTGCCCCCCCCACCCTGATTCACTCTGCTGCTCTTAAGTAGCCTCTCTTTGCTGTGTCTTCTCCTAAGAGTTAGGTGTATCCTATTGCTGTCTCGTTCTGTTAAAGCTTCCTGATCATCACTTTATCTGCCTCTCGATTAGATGCCATTTTCAAATATGGCTGCTTCCTTCTACAAACTAACCTTACCTTCGTTGTTAGGATTTAAAGATGTGTATTAAGGGCATGTCTGTATTCTAGCCCTATCATTCTATAATCCAGGATAAGTCTGTATTCTGGTCAGATCATATCTTTGGATTTGATCCCTTGCCAGAGCACCTGTGTTGTTGGAATATAATTCCTCTACATACCTGAATATTCATGTATCTCTGTGACAGTCAGCACAGATTGATGCTCAATAGAAAAAAAATGACTGACTGAATATATAGAGTTGCCTAGTATTTTTTCCTTCTTTTTTTTTACTGGATAGATTTCTTTATTTACACTTCAAATGTTATTCCCTTTCCCAGTTACCTGTCCATAAGTCCCCTATCCCCTCTCCCTTCCCCATAAGGGTGTTCCCACCATCCATCCTCCCTTAATTCCTCCGATATTCCCCTGCACTGGGGGGTCCAACCTTGGCAGGACCAAGGGCTTCCCTTTCCACTGGTGCCCCAACAACAGCTGTCCAATATTATATAACCTTTTTATGATCATAAAGTGCTTTTGAAAATCGTACAAGATATATTACAATGACATCATATGTCACCAAACTGTGAAAATACATGTAAATCTCTTTATATTGCATGTCCATCAGAACATATATCTTGTTGTACTAATAATAGTAATAATAGAAACCATTTTTGTTTGTAATATTTTACAACAACAGAAAACAAAACCAAGTATTAACACTAACGTAATGCAACCCTGGGAAACAGACATGCAGCTAAGTCTAAGAGGCACAAACTAAGTCTGTCCCTCTGACTGCTGAACTGGCTATGACCCTGATGTGCTTCTGACAGGACAAGCAACTGTTGTATCTGAAGATGTCATATTCCTGCCCCAGGAACTCCTCACAACAAAACACATAGAAAATGTTTTTATCTTCACACAAGTCTAGGAGGCCATTTCCTGTGTTCAGTCATCATGGTTAACAGAATTTAACCTTTTCGTGGCCTCCCTGGCTTTTCCAAGGTACATAAGCACCAACTAACTTACAATACCCCATAATTTCTGGGTGAGATGGGCACCTTCAAAGGCATAGATCTGGATTTCCGTCATTCTCTAGTGTCAGCTGCAGTTCTGCAGACCATTCCACAAGAGTTGGTGATGCCCGAAACTAGCCCAAACTTAAGAGATCCAAGACTTAAGACCTTGTCCCTCTGACCATACTTGGGGCACAGCATGTTGTCCTATATGTGTGTGGATTGAAAAGTGCAGGCTAGAAGCAGGAAGAGGACTTTCCCTTTCTTCTCAGGTACCCAGGTTTATCTGGCATGGAACTGCAGCCAAATGCAACCATTTGAGGTTGCAGGAAGGCTTTTCACATGAACCACACATATTTCCCCCGTAGGTCTCAGATGCAGGTGTTTCATTGGACTGCATTGCCTCAGTCCTTTCATCATTGGCTACAATTCTGGCCCAAGACACCACCAACACTGCTTCGGAGGCAATTATAATCATAATAGTGGTTCTGACTTCTTCATAGAGCACAGGAGGATAATTCAGGACAGGTACAGCTCCTCTGGTATAGGGACAATTTCAAGGGGAACTGTCACCCGAGACTTCCTCCCTCTCTCCAACCCCTCTTCAATTTTTTTGTCAGTTGTCTTCATCCTTGCCTATTTTGGTGAGTGAAGAACATTCTTCATATAAAGCAATTTTCTGGGAAATCCCCTTCAAGGAGTCACTTATAAGCTTTCAATTTCTGGAATTTTCTGCTCAACTTCTTCTCCTGGCACCATGGCTGTAGTTTATCTTGATGAATAAAGTTCACTGGGGGCAGAGATTCTCAAAAAGGATGAACTATTACCTTCCTAAGAGTATGTTCTGGAGTTTCGGTATCTTTAGCTTTCTCTTTTGATTTACAACCATCATCTTTCACTGGCTTTCCTTTCTGTTTGTCTGTTTGTTTATTTTCTCCCAATTGCTTAGGTCTTCAGAAGATGTGATTGGTTGACTAGACATCTGGCATTCTCTTTTTTCTATTGACTCTTCCGTGCTCCTAATCTTGCTTCCAATAATCTTCATTCTTGAGATTAGATAAAACCTCCAAAAATGTTACTCCATGTCTGTAGGGTAGTCGCACAATGAATAATGCATCTGTCTATGGATCAGAAGATTTCATGTTTGACCCCAGTCTGTCTAATTGGGATCGATATTCCTTTACTTACATCCCTTGTTAATCATCTCCCTATGCTGCTAGAAACCAACTATTAATATAAATGGTCTACTGGGATTTCTAATATCAGATTTTACCAAGTTGATCTAAACCAGTAATTATTATGCAAATTAGTAAATATTGGATATATACTAGAGATGGCAAGCCTGAAACTCTTGTTATTTATATGGTTTCATAATTTTGAACAGAGAACTAGGGATAGGACTAAAATAAAATCTATGAAATTCAAAGTTAATTAGGTGATTTACATTTTACATTTCTGCATGCCTTTGGTGTTATGTGTTCTATGTCTATATTATGGCATCATTTTTAAAAATATTAATTTTCATTTTTTGAGTATGAGTGTTATATACATATGTACAATATGTATGTCAATAACCTATGGAGGATTCAAGCAGGCATCAGATCTTCTGTAACTAGAGGAGAGAGTTTTGAACTGCCTTGCATGCTGGGTGAAAAGAGCAGCAAGCTCTGTTCCATCTCTCTAGCCCTCATGTTTTCATTTTCATGCCATTGTGAGATGATAGTCAATAAAATAGAGTGTTGAAAGTACATTCCTCACACCAGATCCTGAAACCCCCATTCTGCTCCACTTTCTTCCTCTTCCTAGTTTCCTCCCTCCATCTACCTCTTATGACTATTTTACTCCGCTTTTAAGTGAGATTCAAGCTTCTTTGATTGGTTCCTCCTTCTTGTTTACCTTCTTTGGGTCTGTGGAGTGTAACATTTTTCCCATATTTTATGGCAAATATCCACTCATAAATGAGTATAATCTTTGCATGTCCTTTTAGACTAGGTTACCTTACTCACAATAATATTCTCAAGTTCCATCCATTTGCCTGCAAAATTCATCATGTCTTTGTTTTTAGTAGCTGTATAGTGTTCCATTGTGCAAATGTACCACATTTACTTTATCCATTCTTCAGTGGAGGGACATCTAGGTTGTTTTCAGTTCCTGGCTATTATAAATAAAGCTTCTATGAACATAGTTGAGCATGTGTCTTTGTGTGATGTTAGAGCATCTTTTGTGTATATGCCCAGGATTGGTACAGCTGCATCTTGAGTAAGAACTATTTCCAGTTTTCTGAGAAACTGTCAAATTGTTTCTCAATTTGGAAATCAATTGATTTCCAAAGTGGTTGTATAAATTTGCACTCCAATTCGCACTGAAGTGTCCCCCCTTGGTCCACATAGTCTTCAGTATCTGCTGTCTCTCTAATTGGCTATGAAGATGAATGTAAACCTTCAATTGACAGGGGTGATGGGGGGCATCTCCAGGATGAGACAGAACTGGAATAAAGGATGCACCCATGAATCAACGAGGATTACCTTAGCTGTGACTCAAAATATTGGGGTCTTATGAAACCTGAATATGACACCTCCTGTAGCCAGGCAGAAACCCCAGTGGAACAGTAGAGACACCAACCCACCCAGAAAACTTTGAACCTAAAATATATCCAATCTACAAGAAATGCAGGCATTCACAGGGGTTGGAGCAGACTAAGGGAATGGCCATCCAATAACTGGCTCAACATGAGACTCATCCTATGGGCAATCATCAATCCCTAACTCTATTAATGATACTCTGTTATGTTTGCAAACAGGAGCACGTTGTTCTCTGAGAGGGTCTACCCCACAGCTGACTCAGACAGATACAGAAACCCATAACCAAACAGGGATGGAGCTTGGGGACTCTTATGGGGAAATAGGAAGAAGGATTTCAGGCCCCAAAGGGGATAGGAACTTCACAAGAAGACCAACAGAGTCAACTAACCTGGACCTTTGGTGATCTCAGAGTCTGAACCACCAACCAAAGAATACATACAGGCTTGACTTAGGCCTCCCAGCATATATTTAGTAGATGTACAGATTGGTCTTAATTTGAGTCCTAAACAACTTAAACAGGGATTAGCTCAAAAGTTGTCACCTGTCAGTAGGATATGTTTTTCTAGCTGGGCTGCCTTGTCTGGCCTCAGTGGAAGAGGAAGCAACTAGTCTTACAGAATCTTGAAGTGCTAGGGTGGAGGGATTCCTGGGAAGGTCCCACCCCATCAGAGGAGAAAGTGAGGATGGGATGGTGGAAGGAGTATGGGAAGGGGTGGCCAGGAAAGTTACATTAAGTAGGATGTAAAGTGAATATGTAAAAAATTAATTTAAATTAAAAATAAGGTTGTACATTTCTTTACTTTAAATTTTGATAGTGTGATGGAAAACCTAAGATACTAAGCATGAATCTAGTTTTAATAATTTATGTAATTATTTCTCAAAAATAAAAAATCACTAAAACCAATAAATAAATACATAAAAAGTCAATGGATGAATGCCAGCATCCTATCTTGTAAATGATGTTCTATTTTTTCTATTGGCATGCCATAAATTCTTAGTGAGCATCTGTAGCATCCTTTTTATAATGTCTGAGAATTTTACTGTATCACAAACCATCAATGGAGCTAATGCAAAAAAACTACCAAGTTCACATGGATAATTGCAGATCTTACTACTAAACATCCTAAAAAAATGTTCAAAAACTATGTAACACAACCATCCTTCTTTCTCTTTCATATTTACCAATAGCAATATGATAATCTTACCTTCCAAATAGGAAATGCTGAAATTATTGAAAAAATGCATGAATTTATTTCATATGAGAATATAGCTTTTATGAAATATTATATCACAGAGAATATTATATATTTATTAAGGTAATAAAGGAATATAAAAATGAAAGGAAAATGGAATAAGGAATGGGAACTAATTTTTAGAGTATTACATCTGTTTTAAATGTGTTTAATAGATTATTTCATAATAACTTCACAAAAGAATACACATAAACATTATTTTCACTATCCAGTCATGTAAATTATATTAAAGAGGTTACAGAAACTAGATAGCTAATATGCTCAGAAGACTAGATGTAGCTGACTCAACAATTCATGTTTGGATTAGAGAACCAAACTGGAGGGACAAAACATAATTATATAATTGTTGTCTTTGGGCCTCACAGTTTTATTAAGCCATTCATAGTAACAATATTTCACAAGCAATAAAATTTCAAATTTCAAAGGGGAAAAGACTTTGAGAGACATCATGATTACAATAGTGTATGCTTATATCCAACTATAGCACAAAATGTTTATTTAAATATTTATGAAAATTTAATATTCCTACAACTTTTCTTACACATGCAATCCTATTCATTTTGGTCTGATTCTACACTAGAGTCTTCTGTCATATCAATATTCTTTATCAGTTTTAGTTTGAGAAATTACAGGTAATTAATTACTCTCTATCCATCTAGATCCACCTAAATTATTACAGAAAATGGAATGCAAAAGTTTTAATGTGCACTAGGGAAAAATCACAGTGGCTGTAATTATTGATAATTAAATGCTTTTAAAATTAGGAAGATAAATATAGTACTATCTTGCCAGTCAAATTCCTAAGAGTCATAAAAGAATGGTCATGCAGGGATTGCTTAAAGGGATGGTAGTTTTTGTTTTTGTTTTTTGTTTTTGTAATGACAGTTGGAAAGAAAATTATCCCAAGAGTTGAGGCTTTTAGCAATATGTCCTCCTGAGGAGGTTTTAATAATTTGAATGGAAAGTGAGTGACTCACCATAATATAATGGAACTTATTTTGCCTTTACAGATAGAGGAACATGAATGTGAACTACATTTTGCTGGTAATATTTGGCACACTTTAGTACAAAATATAAAGCTGGATAGCTCAGAGTCTTCAGATGAAACCAAACGTGAATAGATAAAAATTCAACAAAATGATTCCCAATGATATTCTGCTATGTTCATAGATCAATGCTTAGCCCAATTACCATTAGAAAGGCTTCCTCCAGAAACTGATAAGAGTAGATTCAGAGACCCACAACCAATCATTAGGTGAAGCTCAGTTAATCCTGCAGAAGATGAGGAGGAAAGATTTAGGATCCAGAGGGATCCAGGACAAAGAAAGATCATAGAACACATAATGAAGGAAACAGAATTGAAAGGGGCTCATGGATCCTGAACCAAAAATCAGTAAATGTTCATAGGTTTGCTACAGATTTTTTGAATATGTGTTAGAGTTGATGCCTTTGTGTTCTTGTGGGAATCCTAACAGTGGGATTGGGCAGTATCTCTGACTCTACGTGCTCTTGGTGCCCTTTTCTTCCTACTGAGTTGTCTCGTCCAGACTTGCTATTAGGATTTGTGTCTAGTCTTATTGTATCTTGTTATATCATGTTTTTGGTATCCCTGGGACACCTGCTCTTTTATGAAGGGTAAGAGAATAGAAGTGCATCTGGGAGAAAGCCAAGGTGGGGGCTACTGGAAGATGAGGAAGAGGGAATTGTGTAAAATATATAATAAGAGAATAAATCAAAAAACATTTGCTTACAATTTAAAAAGGATCTCAACAAGGTAGTTTAGACATGCTTTTCAGAGATGGAAATGTTTCTTTCTCGTGTTTGTGTGTGTGTGTGTGTGTGTGTGTGTGTGTGTGTGTGTGTTTCCAAGCCCATTAAGTCCATGCTATTTAAATCTAGGATACGTGCACTGGAATTAAAAATTTCTCCTAATAAAACATACTACAACCTAAATAGCAGTGTAAATCAAATAGTATAATGATAAGAATTGTGGAAAATATGAGATAAGCTGGCTGCATAAGGCTGATAATATATTTATGTTCAAAAGGTGTTGGTGAGAAATGTCCATGAGTATCTCATCTATTTTTAAGTCTGGTAGGCAGAGACACTTTGTCATACATTAGTTTCTTAAAGATTTTGTATGTCAGACATCTTATAGAATAAATACAAAGTCTTCTTCTGGAGCAACATGACAGTATGAGTATGTTTACAGTCGAATAGAGATTTGTCCTCTGTGGTATTTGGAATCCTCTCCTGTCTTACAACCCATTGTGCTAACATATACCTTTTGCCCTTCAACACTGCAGTGGAAGCTCCAGGTTCAACTGGAGCTTGTGAAATTATTATCATAAAACATCTTTGTCTGACATACTAATGTATGTTATGTGCTAGTACTCATGAATTTAATGTATTTTATATTGTCAAATTTCAAATAGGGACAAATTTTAGACTTGTCATAATTGTAGGTTGGTTTTTGAGATTAGGAAATGTTTTTAAAAGAACATTCTTTTTTTTCATTGCATACAATGCAGCAAATAGTCTAGACTCTGCAATTGAAAACACTCAGATGACTAAATAATTTCATTGCTGTACAGAAGAAAATTCAAATACCAATTCCATCACTTGTTTGTTAAACACTGATTTGCTTACATATTAAATATTTTAGAATAGTGCTCATAAATCAAAGATATGGTATACTATTCCTTCAATAATCAATAAATATCATAATTATTAATTATATTAAATACTTTAATTAAAGAATTGTCACTAAATCTTTGCATATTTTAGTTTACATGTCCTCCTCTTAGTTATTACATGCTTCTTACTTATCCTTCCTTCATTTCTTTTGTTAAAGCGAGTCTCATTCTACATAAGCACATGGAGACTTTTCTTGCTATCATTGCTGTGATACCTGAACCCATCTAGTAAAAGTCATTTCTTTTCTTCATGCTGGCCATACAATGTATATTACTAAGCAACTGTATTCTTCCTTAGAACCTTAGAGTCATATCTCTTCCATAAATTGCAAATCACCCTAATGTCAAAGTTAGTAATTAAATGACTTTTATGGCATGCTAGAAATAGAATGAATGGTATTTAAAGTATGATTTCTAATTGGAGATCACTGAATTTTGAGAAATAAACCAATGAAAATTGAGACCTTATTGTACTATTTCTAGTAAGTCTTCATTGAACATTTGTTGCCACCTAGGCATTGTGCTTATCACTTTATTATTATGGTACTCCCTGAAATTACTTATATGATTAATCCCATTTTATATCTAAAGAAAACTTAACAGGAGTAACTTAACAGCAGTTTCATGATGAACTAGTTTTAGGAGTCCAGGCCATCAAATTTCTCTTTAAGAAGCTAAAATGTGAAAATATAGATCTAATTCGAAATTTGCCAGCATGCTTATTTCTAAATAAACTGTTTCCAGTCCATTAGAATACTCTGTAATTGCATGAATGATATATGCAAACTTAGTGATCCACTTGACAAAAGCTTTTCCTAGTACACTGACATCTATAAATATATTTAAAGATTCATGATCATTGCCTGCCCCACATGTGGCCCATACATATACAGCCACTAAACTAGATAAGACGGATGAAGCAAAGAAGTGCAGGCCAACAGGAACCGGATGTAGATCCCTCCTGAGAGACACAGCCAGAATACAGCAAATACAGAGGCGAATGCCAGCAGCAAACCACTGAACTGAGAATAGGACCCCCGTTGAAGGAATCAGAGAAAGGACTGGAAGAGCTTGAAGGGTCTTGAGACCCCATATGAACAACAATGCCAATCAACCACAGCTTCCAGGGACTAAGCCACTACCCAAAGGCTATACATGGCCTGACCCTGGGCTCCAACCTCATAGGTAGCAATGAATAGCCTAGTAAGAGCACCAGTGGAAGGGGAAGCCCTTGGTTCTGCCAAGACTGAACCCCCAGTGAATGTGATTGTTGGGGGAAGGGCGGTAATGGGGGGAGGAACACCCATATAAAAGGGGAGGGGGAGGGGTTAGGGGGATGTTGGCCAGTAAACCGGGAAGGGGAATAACAATCGAAATGTAAATAAGAAATACTCAAGTTAATAAAGTTGGAAAAAGAGAAAAAGTAAAAAGTATCATTTAAAAGTGTAAAGATGTCAGTTTCATAATGTATCACAACACTGAATATTTGGTTAGACCTTCAAGGAATTATAAAAATAACCTTGACTTTGGTACCACATAATACATTAAATTCAGGCTGATAGAAATTTGTCTTTATAATATATATCGAGTTAAAACAGTATTTTATTTTGTTTTCCACAAAATTCTCATTCAAAGTCTAGGAGAATTCAAAGAACATAAGAATATCAATGGTCAATGTGTAATATTAGTAGTTCAGTAGCATTCTGTAGCAGCCTGGTAGATTGTGTTATAAAAAACAAATTTTTGCCTGATAATTATTAATATATCCTTTCTTGCATATCAAATCATGGACTATCACATGTCAAATGTCATCATATGTGTACCCATCAGCAGTAGTTAATTGAATTCATTCATCATGACTTTTTAAAGCTTCTACCATTAAGAGACATTTCTGAAACTAAAAACACTAGTAAATGTGATGACTTCTGTCTATTCATATGTAGTCTACATATGTAAACAACATTGTGAACACATGATTACAATAGCATTCATTTCAAAATAGTTATACAAATTTGAAATGAGTTCATAAAGAAATGGACAGTTTTAAGTAGCAATGCAATTCACAAAAGTTTGTTGAGTTAAAGTCTTTAAAATAATCTACATCTTAAAAACAGAAATAAAAGTAAAGGGACAAAGTGTGAAGGGAGGCCTCTGGTCTAGTAAAAATACATAATAAAAGTAAAAGTTTGGAGCAGATGGTTGGGAAAGAGGTCAATGTGCAAAGGTAGAAATGACAAAAGAGTTAAAGGTATAATGTGCTGGTATATCCTAGCCTATAAAAATTTAGGAGGCATGGGGATTTTTTTTAACAAGTAAATTACAGGATCTCATTTCAATTTAACAGAAAATGATATAATAATTCAAATTAGAAGGTATGTAATTTAAAGAATGGGAGGATACTAGAAACGAATACTAACTCAAATGGAAGCTGATTGGATACTAAGATAGCAGTAGGACTAAAGATGAATGACAGAATAAGGTCATAATATCTACCCCCAGCTTACATAAAAATATTTCATTTGTTTTTTCTTCTGTTGTACTATTAACTGTGATTCTGAAATTTTGTTATTGGGGTATGCAAATATTTATATAAAATGATCACTGTATATAATTATCTATGCTAATTGCTTCATTGGTTTTACAATTATCTTAGAAGTTAAAATGAGCACAAGTCTGAGGTAAAAAATAATCATGCTCTCCTTACCGATACCTTTGCATCATGTTGTCTACCAACTATGTACCATTTTTCTGTTTTTAAGTATCAGTTAAAATATTTAATAAAAAATCCAACCCAAACTAATTGTATTAACTACAGAAATTGAAAATCTAAAATGGTTAGAATGGACATGTATTCCTTCTGTAGATCCTAAAAGAAGAGGAGGAAGAGGAGGAGGAGGAGGAGGCGGAGGAGGAGGCAGAGGAGGAGGAGGAGGAGGAGGAGGAGGAGGAGGACAACAATGTCGACTACGTTGACGATGATGATACCTTTTACAACAGATACAAGCAATTTAATTCCTCTTGTCGTGCCTTATTCCACTTTGTCTCTGCTACAAATTATCTAGTTCTACTTCTTTGGCTTTCCACTGGTCTTTACCTTTGTGATTTGACTGTAACCGGGTGGACAATCATGAATAAAATTCTCACTTCAAGATCTTCAACTTAGGAAATATGCAAAACCACCTTTTTAAATATACGGTAACAGCTACCAGTTCTGAAATTTAGAATAAAATCATATTTGAAAATTGATCATTGTGCTCATCATAGAGCATATATTATAAAATTTGTGTAATATTTTGCCAGTTCCAATGTGAAAAATCACTGTCCCACAACGACTGTAGTGCTGAAAGATTCTTCTAGACATATACAAATGTAGAAAATATTATAATTTCATGAGTCTATGATGCAATATAAACATTAAAATTATTTCTATTTTAATGATTTTGTTTATATTTCAGTAGTATATATTGTCTTGCTTTACTTTCACTGCAATTTTGCAAAGGCCATTTTTTTGTCCTTTTAAAAATCAGAAGCTGGAAAGAACCCAGATGACCTTCAACAGAGCAATGGATACAGAAAATTTGCACAATGGATTATTATTCAGCTGTTAAAAACAATGACTACAAGAAATTCTTAGGAAAGTGGATGGAACTAGAAAATATCTTCCTAAGTGAGGTAACTGAGTCACAAAAGAACACACATGGTAAACACTCATTGTTAAGTGGATATTAGCCTAAAAGCTTGGAATACCTAAGAAAAAATTCACAGATCATAAGAAGCTCAAAAAGAAGGAAGACCAAAATGTGGATGCTTCATTCATTCTTAAAAGGGAGACCAAATACTTACAGGAGGAAATACAGGGACAAAGAGTGGAGCAGGGACTGAAGAAAAGGTCACCCAGAGACTGCCCTACCTGGGGATCCATCCCATATGCAGCCACCAAACCCAGTCACTGTTGCTGATGCGATGTAGTGCTTGCTGACATAAGCCAGATATGTATGTCCCCTGAGAGGCTCTGCCAGAGCCCTACTGATACAGATGAGGATGGTTGCAGCTAACCATTGGACTGAACAAGGGAACCCCAATGAAGGAGTTAGAAAAAAGACTGAAGGAACTGAAGGGGTTTGCAACACCATAGGAAGAACAACAATATCAACCAACCAAACCCCACCAGAGCTCCCAGGGAATAGACCACCAACCAATGAGTACACATGGAGGGATCTATGACTCCAGCCACATATGTAGCCGAAGATAGCATTGTTCAACATTGATGGGAGGAAAAGCCTTGGTCTTGTGAAGGCTCATTTCCCTCAAGTAGGGGAATGCCGGGGCATTGTGTTGGGAGTGGCTGGGTTGGTGGGAATGGGAACATCCTCATAGAAACAGTGGGAAGGTATATGGGAGAGGGGTAAAGGGGATAATATTTGAAATGTTAATACAGAAAATATCTAAGGCAGGGCATTAAGTGAAATATGGGGTTGCTATCCCAAAGCTCTGACCCATAATTCTTCCTGTCTGAAAAAAAAACCTGCAGGGACAACAATGGAGAAGAGCCTGATGAAAAGAAAGTTCAGTGATAGGTCCAACGTGGGATCCAGCTCAAGGGGAGGCCCTAAGCCCTCACACTATTACTGAGGCTATGGAGAGTTCACAAAAAGGGTCCTATCATGACTGCCCTCCAAAGACCCAACCAGTAGCTTCAAGAGTCAGATGCAGATATGTGACTCAATTAACCTCGACCTGTGAGATCTCTCAGACACACTGCATCACCAACCAGGCAGCATACCCAAGCTAAGATGAGGCTCCAACACATATACAGCAGAGGACTCCTGGGTCTGAGTCCAGTCAGACAAGATGCACCTAATCCTCAAGAGGCTGGAGGCCCCATGAAGTTTAGTGGTCTGGTTGGGTGGATGGTGTGGGGACATCCTTGTGAAGATGGGGTGGGGAGTGCAGGGAGCTGCAGGGACAAGGTATGATACATGAAACACTCTAGGGGTGGACCCAGGAAACAAAGAGAAAATATCCAAGAAAAATAAAATTAAAAAAAAGAAATCTTCCAGTTTAGTCCTGCAACTTCTGGATTCCAGTTCTTAATGCGGCATACATGTCTGTAAATTGACCAATACAAAGCTTTCTGCCTTGGATACTATGTAAAAAAAGCCAATGAGTTTGTCTATTTTAAACAAGTGTCTTCAATCCAGATTAGGATTCCCTTACTATATCTCTGGCTTGATTGAATTCTGCCTTCAGGAGTAAATTCACTGTTATATTCCTTGTAAGCTTTAATGCTGTTCAGTCACAAAGCTCACTGAATTTCCTTATCACTCAACTTCAGTGGCTAAGGTAAACGCTGCCAATTTTTAGTACTAGGCAGATAATAAAATATTATGTCTAAACTAGCAAGTAAGGGTGACGAATACTAAAATAATTTTAAAAATCATCTCAAATTTTTTATTTCATACAGTGTGTGGCTTCATAAATATTGGAACCAAAAATTTCTTATTTTAGCCTTGTAATCTTCTTTCTTTACAAACCACAAATTTCCACAAGACAGGGGCAACTTTTATATCTGTGTCTAGAAATGGTAGTGTTTTAATTGCACATACAACCAGTTTAAGAAAAGAGTTTCTTAAAAATTTTTATGTAATTCCACTGCATTGATATTAGTGAAGACTCCACACAGTAAGGAAAACATTCTATAGAATTTACCCCTAGACATGAAATATGAATCAGCTATTGACTTCTACCTGTCACATGCAGTATATATACTTGATTACCAGCAATACTTTCTTTGGTTTTAATAATCTGTTATAATGAATGTTAGGAATTGTGAAAGTATACCTTGATGTTAAATATTTATTAGAAAGTATATTGCAAAAGATGCAGATGAGGAAGCTGACAGTGTATCTGTAGGGTAGTTCATGTGTGAAGTGGCTTAGAGCTTTTACACTCTCCCCAACATTATCACCTTTCTGCTAACTCTATATGTTAAGTAATCTAGAAGCTCTAGGATCCCTAAACCTGTGAATTTTAAAGAAAGCTTTGCTGTACAGGCATGAAGGGTAAATCATTGGAACTAGGGATCAATTTAATCTTCACATTGTTCTCTTTCTTAAGTGGTTAGTTTGTAACACTGAAATTTTCTATAATTTTAATATTATTATTTTTCCCAGCAATCAGTTCCAATACTGAATTTATCAGTAAGTCATATCAGATGATATAAGATGCCTTATTGGCATACAGAAATAATTAAAATTGTTTTAGGCATTCTATAGGAAGAAATGGAGATGAAGACTAAATATGTACTTTTTATTTTAAAACAAAATTTCAATATTGTGAACAAATATCTTATTACAATTGCTTTAAAGTATGAATATAAATTGTCATCAAGAGTGCCTGTTTTACAGTGTGTTAAAAAGAAAGTTTTATCAGAAACTAAGGTGGGATATAATTGAATTATTGCCAGAATAAATATAATTACCATGATATATTTTAGACAACTTTGAGAGAGGTCAATATATTAGAATATAAAGAGCACAGAAGTACAGTTTATATGTTGATTTTTTTTCAAAGAAGTTTTGAAAGGTGGTACATAGATTATGGCAAGAATTTTATAAACATTCCATTGTTGAATAAGTCAATAAATGCTACCTTTTAGTTCTTTCTGAATTTGACCTTCCTTGTTAAACACCACCTGTAATGGCCATGGTCTTTAAAGTATCAAAAAAACAAAACAAAACAAAACAACAACAATAAAAAATGGTGGTTCAAAAGGAAAAGGCTACATAGCATTGGTAGTTTCCTAAAATAATAACAGAAATGATTAGCTTTTAGCATATTAGAATTATCAGCTAAGATTCTGTAGTCCATGTTTTTATTCAACAGGAGCTCCCGGAATCGGAAACACCATTCTATAAAGACAAATGGGGAGGATATAGATAAAGGTAGCTGAAAGTAGTAATGAGCATCATTCAAACAGAATATGCTGAACTCCTTATGTCTCAGCAGAATCCTGTGGTGCCACAACTATTAAGAGATGAGAATACTTGGTGGAAAGAATTTAACTAAACTTCTTCAGGTCATAGATTATCAGTCACAGGTTCCTTTAACTCTGTACAGAGTATAAATTCTGGAATCATAAAGCAGAATCCATTTTAAAATATAAGAATATAATAATGTTCACTCAAAGAAGGAAAGATTAACACAATGGATATATTTTCAAAGAATGAACTCTTATTACTATATACACACTTTGCTCTTCTATATACAGATATACCCCAGTATGTGATGTGTGGCCTTACATATTCATATATGGAGAAACAATAATATAAAATGCTCTTATAATATACATTCTAAGCAATGTAGGTATAATCAAGGAAATGTGTCTGACTTATATAATGTGGATCAATTGATGTTATGGATTATATGAAAACAAGAAAACATCCTAATGGAGGTCCTGGAATTCCCTTAAAATAAAAACCCACAAGTGCTTTTAATGACAAAACTACCTCTCCAGCAACAGTGGCTCTATTTGAACACAGAAGTTTTCATTGTGTCAACATCCATCTTTTTATTTTATTTTCTCCTCTTTGACATGGATGATTGAGTGGGACTTTCAAACAAAGTCCTAATACAGAAGGACCAGTGAAATTTTGAGTGATGAAAAGGTGTATTCTTTGATATTTATTTTTATTAAATACTAAAAGCCAAAAGAATGTATTTATTAACATCTTCCTCCTCATCATCACCATCACTATTACCATCTTTAATGATGAAACCTAGGTTATACCACTACTGTTCACAAACGTATTATTACCCAGTATTCTGTTTCTCAATTTAAACTTTCCAGACCAACAGCAGCAAATTCATCTTGACACCTGTTAGAAATCTAAATCCCTGAGCCCTGACCCCAAATTTAAAACTGTATGTCCCAAAAAGACATTTAAGTGCAAGCTAAGATCTGAGACCCACTGTCTTTTCAGCTATAAGATGTAATTCTCATTTCATAGAGTCAAATAAGGATGCCTTACCCTAAGCCAATAAATTTCATTTATATTTTAGTGTGACTTACAAGGTATTAAAAATTAAAGTCAGCTAAGCCTCTTTGCTAATTAAGGATTCACTCTATTGTACAGTTGATAACCAAAGTCAAGAGTCCCTTCTCTGACGGCTTTGCACTCTAAGAGGGTTTTAATGAATTTATTGTACCCATCTAGATTTTGGTTAATTTCAAGATTCCTAACCACATAGAGAGCCCTGTTTGCCATCTAAAATAATGAAGCTTAGTTTCTAAGTATGTGTATGACTTTGGAGTAACATCATTCTGAATACTGTGAAATATAAAATGAAGATCATTTAGAGCAAAAAACCTTACCAGGAAAATTAAATCAATTAACCATTCTTATTTGAGTTTTTAAATTAAATGCTTTAGTTTAGACACATATTTATATGTGTGGTTAATACCATAAAAATGCAACTGCTTTCAAATGGCATTAACCATAGCTATGAAAAGAACTGCAGCAGTTTCTGAACATTTTGGATAATATAAAACATTCAGTTATGAATGGTGGTAGATATTGAAGAGAAATTCAATATAACTGTAATGAGAAAAAAATAATCCATTAAGGGTGCTTACTGTAATTGTGATTATAATAGCATGATCTGATAATGCAAGTAAAACAAATTACTTGAAACAAGTCTATTATTTTGTCGTTGAAAAAGAATAAGCTACCCTCAGTTTTACAGTCAGCTATTCAATATGCAGTGCCAGGTGTCCTACAATCAGCAGACCTGCTTTACCACTTTTTTCCTACTTCTTCAGTGAAGTGAAGTGAACTGTACAATCATATTTCTTTTCATGCAGGAGGATATTCATACTACTTGAGAGAGGCCTCCTCCCTCTGAGACTAGTCTTCAATTTATTTGGAAAGGAAGTAAACTTGCTGAGGAGACTGATGAGTCAGTAATGATCAACACCACTTTATGTAAAGTCCAAGAACAAAATGTTGACTCATTTGAGAATTCTAAAACGGAGTGTTTTCTGGCTTTTGACAAACTCCTTTGAATCATTGTCCACCTTCCCTTTGCATGTCAGTGACATCAATCAGTAGAAATCTGTTGTCCAGAAGAATCAGTGATTTTGATGTGGTGGTATAGAAGACTGGAGTGTGGTGTTATTATCATCAGCTGCAATGAGATTCAAATAGAACTACTGTTGTAAATACTAGACTCTCTACTGTTTCCCTAATGCAGATCATTAGAAAGTAAAGAGAACACCTATTTATTGTCATCAGTAATCTAAAAGAAATGATCTCACATTAACTGCATTTACTTCTTCAGGAAGATGATACCAGAATTTGCCAAAAATGTATTTACTGTATATAAGGTTTATTTAAGTAGAGAGTTTTCTTGAGAATACCTTTGGCTAAGAGTTTAAATCAGTTCTTTTTGTTTAAAAAGGATTTTTCTGTATATAAATCTCTTGTACCATTATGAAGACATCTTTTCCATGACTTAATAATAATCTCTGAGTGTGTAGTATAGAAATAGGAATTCAGAATATTATAATAAACATGAGAATTTCAGGCCCACCACTATACGACTATACTGGCACAATATGTATAGAAAAAAAAAGGAAATAAACAATAAAAGGACTTCAGGGGGAATCACTATCCCTGAACTCAAGCAGTATTACAGAGCAATAGTGATAAAAACTGCATGGTATTGGTACAGAGACAGACAGATAGACCAATGGAATAGAATTGAAGACCCAGAAATGAACCCACACACCTATGGTCACTTGATTTTTGACAAAGGAGCCAAAACCATCCAATGGAAAAAAGATAGCATTTTCAGCAAATGGTGCTGGTTCAACTGGAGGGCAACATGTAGAAGAATGCAGATCGATCCATGCTTATCACCCTGTACAAAGCTTAAGTCCAAGTGGATCAAGGACCTCCACATCAAACCAGACACACTCAAACTAATAGAAGAAAAACTAGGGAAGCATCTGGAACACATGGGCACTGGAAAAAATTTCCTGAACAAAACACCAATGGCTTATGCTCTAAGATCAAGAATCGACAAATGGGATCTCATAAAACTGCAAAGCAAAGGACACTGTGGTTAGGACAAAACGGCAACCAACAGATTGGGAAAAGATCTTTACCAATCCTACAACAGATAGAGGCCTTATATCCAAAATATACAAAGAACTCAAGAAGTTAGACCGCAGGGAAACAAATAACCCTATTAAAAAATGGGGTTCAGAGCTAAACAAAGAATTCACAGCTGAGGAATGCCGAATGGCTGAGAAACACCTAAAGAAATGTTCAACATCTTTAGTCATAAGGGAAATGCAAATCAAAACAACCCTGAGATTTTACCTCACACCAGTGCGATTGGCTAAGATCAAAAACTCAGGTGACAGCAGATGCTGGCGAGGATGTGGAGAAAGAGGAACACTCCTCCATTGTTGGTGGGATTGCAGACTGGTAAAACCATTCTGGAAATCAGTCTGGAGGTTCCTCAGAAAATTGGACATTGAACTGCCTGAGGATCCAGCTATACCTCTCTTGGGCATATACCCAAAAGATGCCTCAACATATAAAAGAGACACGTGCTTCACTATGTTCATCGCAGCCTTATTTATAATAGCCAGAAGCTGGAAAGAACCCAGATGCCCTTCAACAGAGGAATGGATACAGAAAATGTGGTACATCTACACAATGGAATATTACTCAGCTATCAAAAACAACGAGTTTATGAAATTCGTAGGCAAATGGTTGGAACTGGAAAATATCATCCTGAGTGAGCTAACCCAATCACGGAAAGACATACATGGTATGCACTCATTGGTAAGTGGCTATTAGCCCAAATGCTTGAATTACCCTAGATCCCTAGAACAAACGAAACTCAAGACGGATGATCAAAATGTGAATGCTTCACTCCTTCTTTAAATGAGGAAAAAGAATACCCTTGGCAGGGAAGGGAGAGGCAAAGATTAAAACAGAGACTGAAGGAACACCCATTCAGAGCCTGCCCCACATTTGGCCCATACATATACAGCCACCCTATTAGACAAGATGGATGAAGCAAAGAAGTGCAGACCGACAGGAGCCGGATGTAGATCGCTCCTGAGAGACACAGCCAGAATACAGCAAATACAGAGGCGAATACCAGCAGCAAACCACTGAACTGAGAATAGAACCCCCGTTGAAGGAATCAGAGAAAGAACTGGAAGAGCTTGAAGGGGCTCGAGACCCCAAAAGTACAACAATGCCAAGCAACCAGAGCTTCCAGGGACTAAGCCACTACCTAAAGACTATACATGGACTGACCCTGGACTCTGACCCCATAGGTAGCAATGAATATCCTAGTAAGAGCACCAGTGGAAGGGGAAGCCCTGGGTCCTGCTAAGACTGAACCCCCAATGAACTAGTCTATGCGGGGAGGGCGGCAATGGGGGGAGGGTTGGGAGGGGAACACCCATAAGGAAGGGGAGGGGGGAGGGGGATGTTTGCCCGGAAACTGGGAAAGGGAATAACACTCGAAATGTATATAAGAAATACTCAAGTTAATAAAAAAAAAATAAAAAATAAAAAATAAAAAAAAACAAAAAAAAACAAAAAAAAAAAAAGAAAAGAAAGAAAGTAACCTCAAGCTAGTTACCTTGGTTGGGTTTCTCAGCAAGCCCAAACCTCTGCTTGATACTCGATATGAACTTGGTAAAAAGACAATGATGTATGGGTTCTTTTCAGCTTCTTGGTATCAAAAATAAGGCTGCTGTGAACATAGTGGAGAGTGTGTCCTTGTTATATGTTGGAGAATCTTTTGGGTGTATGCTCAGGAGTGGTAGAAGCTGGAAAGAACCCAAACGCCCTTCAATAGAGGAATCAATACAAAAAAATGTGGTACATTTATACAGTGGAGTACTACTCAGCTATCAAAAAAACAATGACTACTTGAAATTCATAGGGAAATGGATGGAAGTAGAAAATATCATTCTGAATGAGGTAACCAAGTCACAAAAAAACCACTCATGGTATGCATTCACTGATAATTAGATATTAGCCTAAAAGCTTGGAATACCTAAGATACAATTCACAGATCATATGAAGCTCAAGAAGAAGGAAGACCAAAATGTGGATGCTTCATTCATTCTTAGAAGGGAGACCGAAATACTCACAGGAGGAAATACAGGGACAAAGAGTGGAACAGAGACTGAAGGAAATGTTATCCAGAGACTGCCCCATCTGGGGATCCATCCCATATGTAGCCACCAAACCTAATCACTATTGCTAATGCCAAGAAGTGCTTCCTGATAGGAGCCAGATATGTGTGTCCCCTGAGAGGCTCTGCCAGAGCCCTACTGATACAGATGAGGATGGTTGCAGCTAACCATTGGCCTAACCCAGGGGACCCCAATGAAGGAGTTAGAGAAAAGACTGAAGGAACTGAAGGGGTTTGCAACACCATAGGAAGAACAACAATATCAACCAACCAAACCATACCAGAGCTCCCAGGGAATAGACCACCAACCAATGAGAATACATGGAGGGAACTATGACTCCTGCCACATACATAGCAGAGGATCGCTATGTCTGGCATCAATAGGAGTAAATGCCTTGGTCCTGTGAAGGCTTATTTCCCCTATGTTGTTTAATGCCATGGAGTT
Source organism: Rattus norvegicus (assembly GCF_021556685.1). Classification (NCBI taxonomy): domain Eukaryota; kingdom Metazoa; phylum Chordata; class Mammalia; order Rodentia; family Muridae; genus Rattus; species Rattus norvegicus. The sequence goes on from NC_141554.1 coordinate 60,113,123, forward strand.
GAGGTGGGAGTGGTTGGGTGGGAGTGGGAGCATACTCAAAGAAGCAAGGGAAAGAGTGAAGCAGTATGGGACAGAGGGAAAAGGGATAAAATTTTAAATCTAAATACATAAAATAACCAAGAAAAAAGAAATTGAAAAAATATAAAAACACTCCACAATGATGTATTTCCTCAGTGTTTAATCTGGTATATGATCTGATGTCAAGCCAATCAGTTTTTTTCTCAATTCCTCTCCAGTCTTTGACTGTTTTGTATCTTTAATGTGAATCTGAAGAAAGTCATTCTTCCAAGATGCTAATGACTTCAGTGGCTTTTATTACAATTTCCTTACATTTTTCATCTCTCTGTTCCCAGCCACACATACCACACTGGACTTCAGTAGACTTCTCTGATAAACTTTCTTCTTCCTTACTATTTTACTACATTAGTGCCATCATTTCAATTTGATATTAAAGTAGCTGACTTGATAGATTTTTTGGCATGCATCAGAACTGTAATTTGCTACAGGACATTTTATTGAATAGTTTTATAATAAGGACCAATAGTTTGAGTCTTTAATAGATTCTCAGGTAATGCTGTTTTAGGAAATGGACTATGTTTTGAGAATCACTGTTCTTTCCAATGAACTGAAAGTCAAGAATATAGTCTGGAATGGTACAATTCCCACCAAAAACATGCTCCATAAGTGAAATTTACCTAAACCTAGAGATTATTAAAGTATATTTACATTTTAAACTTTAAGCCACACAGATACCTTTACTTTACACACACACACACACACACACACACACACACACACACATCAACAGCCTCATAATAGACACTCAAAATGATGCAGTTTTCTGTTGCCAGCAAACAATACAAGGTAATACTTTCTCATTCTGATTATTTTCTACTTTTTCTGCCATTTAAGTACAAAGATATGTTTAGTTTTGCTTTTCGATGATTATTTCCCAATATCTACATCCCTAATTTTGTATAAGTAATAAATAACAGGTTTCATAGTAAATTTTCCTCTAGAATATACATATGGTTATATGTGATATGTGGCATAATTGCTGATAATCAAAATGACCATTGTCTTTAAGTTTATATATTTTGAGAAAATATAAGATACTCTATTTAACACTGGCTAGATTTTCATGCTGGTAGTAGAACCAACAGAACATAATTTTTATGAAATTATATAAATAACATCATGAATGGTTTATTAACTTCAATGTTATAAAATAATTACAAGACAATCTATATCACTTAATGTTAATGTAAGAAGTCTAACACCCATTTTACAGTTAAAAGCCTAGGGAACAATTCTGTGATGGGTCATTCATATAGACATGCATTTTAATTTTATTGTCAGTGAACTTTAAATCTCAGTCTATTCTCAATATATTTGCTGTACCATTCTACAGCTGAATGCAAACTGCCACAAAATTAAAATCAGGGCCATAGGTTATTTAATAAAATTATCACTATTGTTGAAATTGATTCAACAGTTTGTGTCTTCAAAAGTCTAAAATCTAGTTATTTTTGACTTATAACATTTCTATTTTTTTGGAAAAAATTTACAAAAGTTCATAAGTTTTTTGGTCTAAAACAATGGAAAGAACCATGGAGTGGATTTTAACAATAATATTTCCCCTGAAGGCCTCTGATTTGAAACAAACACTATACATAGCCCTAATACCAAAAGAAATGATGTGATCTCACTGATTTCAAAGAAATTTTATGATGATACTAAATTATGTATTCATTTATAAACCTGTATTTTCTAAAATTTTATTTCTATCATCCTTTAAGGAATTATTTAAAATTAAAATAATACATAAATATTATATATTTAATGGCATATCATGATATTTTCACTTATATATAAATTGTTTACGTCTTAAATTAAGTTAACCTGGGTTATAAATGTAGCTTAGTCAGTTGTAGAGCAGTTTTCCCTTTGTGGAAAACTTGTGTTTGATTTCTATCACACATAAATGAATAAATGAATGAATAAAAATAAGGTTAAACATAACTAATTCTGCTTTGTGGTACAACTTTCAATACGCTTTTGAATGTATATCATTTCACTTCCATCAGTATCATGCTGATCCTTAAATTGGAATAAAAAATGGTGTACCACTCACTTCTACATTTATGTTGATCATTTGCTAGTCAAATTTCCTATATTTCAAGTACAGGAAACCATCAATCAATTCATAAAGCATTTGTGTAATCTGGAATCACATAGTGACTTTGGACTTCTAAACTGCAAAGAGGAACAGAGAAATATTATTGCAAGTCATATAAAATACCAGCCTTCCACTTCATATATAGCCTATGTCAAATTCCCTTAGCAATTCTAAACAATCTATCTTTTCACTGACTTTCTGAAAAGTAATGAGATTCATAAGTTGTATCTGCTTTTTCTCGGTCAGATAAGGAATGTCTTCTGGGACAATGCATGAGAAAATCAGTGGTGCTTGTTTTTAAATAGACATATATCTTAGAGAACATGTACTGAATTTTACAAGTATTTTATAGAGATGAATCAGTAGCATCTTGACTATGATACAGTCTAAACATAAATTTTAATATTAACATATTCACGGAAATCAACCACAAATTTGAAACAATTCATACTTTCCAATAATTTAATGAATCATTTGTAATTTCTACAGGATCTTCTATAGCAGGGTCAACTTGTAATTTTATTAAATTCTTCACAAAATTTACATTTCCAGTAATATATTTGATTTATATTCCATGGAAAGAGCTACAATTAGGTGCATAAGTGGGACTTGAGAATGAATTTTGTAGCTTCTTTTATATTGAAGCAAATATCATAGAACAAAAATTTAAAGTAATATTTGATTTTCCTCTTAATTACATATATAGATACTACGTTACTACATATAATTATGTTTATTATACTTTTATTCCCCTTTATTGCTTCATTAAAATATGTAAATTTTATTCATGAAAATTCTGATATTTGTGGATTAATGGTCCAGTTTAATTACTTAGTTTCCAGAAAGTAGAGATGCTTGCAATTATTTTCATTAAAAGTTAAGAGTACTTGAAAAAAAGTTAACAATACTCGAAGAAACAATGCTTAAGAATCGTTAAATTAAATCACACCAGGATATTTGATATTGCCTTTTACACTAATTAGATACTATGTTTTTAGCAGATTCAATCAAAATATATTGCATTTATGATAAATGTGTCTATTTCTTTTCATAGATATTGACTTTAACTGAATCTAAAGAAAGTATAGACACCTAGTTTATAGAAATCAGGCAGATGAAAAAGGCTGTTATCATTATTATAAAAGACGATAATTTTGCCTACTATATAGTGTTATCTCCAAAGGAGAGGAAACAACTTCAGTATTGGGACAATGATTATAAGGTAAGGCAAAGACTAAAACCTGCATTAGAATTTAACAATAAAGAACTAATATAATCAAATGAACAAAAAAGCAGTTAAAAATTAAGATAATAGAAACTGCCTTAGTATAGTAATCAATTTGACAATCAATTATAAACAGAAGACCTTACTCCTTAATGTATATTTCAACTAAAACTTAAAGGATTGCTATTTTTACAAAAAAGAGCATCACTACATCTAATAATGCATTTGAATTCTTGCCAGTAATACAGTTTGTTGGTCTAGTTAATTTTATTCTAATCTTGAAAATGTAGATAGAGTCACACTTAATTTGAAATGCCTTTTTTCACCATATATTAAGTTTTTATATCTATATCTACATCTATATTTATTTATTGATAGCATATATACCGTAGATTAGGAAAGAAAAGTAAGTGTCATGATTTCACAACATTGTTAACTTTATTGACCTGTCACATGTTGGATATTAGAGTAGAAAATAAATCTTAAAACATGCTAGCCTCTGCTTAATAAAGATAAGTAGGCATTCCTTTAAATACAAGCTCTCATACATCAATTTCTAGGCTTTTTAAACATACAACAACAAGAATACATATGGCAGACAGTGTGAGGGAGGAAAAGAGGGAGGGAGAATGAGAGGTATGTGTAGAGGAATTTTGATCCCACAATATGGCTGCTGTGGCAAGGCATCACATCCACAGGTCTAGGTCTCTGTGATGCATCTGAAAAGAGGATATGTTATGTGCCGTTATTCTCTCTGACAAGAATGCAGACATGCACTTAGTACACACTTTTAATCCCCCCAAAATGTAGGTAAAATTAGTTTGCAGAAGGAAGCAGCTATGTTTTACTGTGACATCTAATTGAGGGGCAGAAAAAGTGATGAATTAGAGAAAGATTTGACAGACATTGTGTATGTCCAACTCTCATGAGAACAGGACAGGAAAGACGATATTAAAAGCAGTACAGTAAAAGTGAGTTAGTTAGAACTCAGTGAAGTGAGTTCAGTAGGTGGAATTGAGTTTATTCAGGAGTTCATACAGTTGAGTGCAGGTCAACATAGGCAGTTGAAGCCAGAAAATGAGAAGGAACTCGGAAGATTAGAACATACTGCTAGAGTTAATCTGAGGCCAAGGAAAGTAATTCAATCAAGAAGCTGAGAGAAGGCAGATTGAATAAATCAGCATTTTTTGGACCATGACAGTTGAGTTGAAGAAGATAGCCTGTGATCACAAAGAACTGACAAGAGTGGGTTTACTAAGCAGTAAGCCTCCAATTTGACAATTACATCAGTAAAATAGGTACTCTTACAGAAATGGAGGGGAAACTGTAATCAGGATACACTATGTAAGAAAATATCTTTTATGTGTATATTTTAAAAATATAAATTGTAATAATTAATGAACAATTAACTGACTGGTGTCAAAATTAGATACGGTTGCAATGATTGTGATGATTGTTTCTTCCTGTTGCATGATGGGAGTAGAGAAATAGAAAACTAAAGATCTAAGATTTACTCCAGAAGCTCTAGATATTTTGTGCCACATAATGACAGTAAGCAGGAAATTTTACTGTTGATACAGTATGATAGCATTCTTTAAAATAGAAAAAGTTGGTTATATTAACTAATTTATTCAATGATTAATTAAAGAACTTTACATAGTTTCTCCAAGCATTACCATGTGTTTCTCTGTGTAATGTCATAGACTATGTGTATTGACAAAATTTATATTTGTGGTCCACATTTTAATAACTACTCTAATGCAAGAGCACATGATAGCACAAAATTTATCCAATTCCCATGTAGTTACTTCAATAAATCCCATAAAACTAATGACTCATGTTAAACTGAGCTGAAAATCCCTGTGTGCATTCAAATTTAGTTTTACATATGGACAACATGTAAGGTTATTTGCTAATGATTATTTCCAAACTATAGCTTGGCAGACTTAAGTTAATTTTCTTAAGTATTTTGACACAGAAACTGTATGCATGCTATTAGTACACGTTTGCATTTTTATGTTAGGTCCTAAAATTGTATAATGGTTAGTAAATATGAATTAGGCTAGTTGTCAAGAACATATTCTCTTGTGGCCAAAATAAGATATAACATCTTTAAGTAACATATTACAACATAAAAACATTCATTGTGCTGGACATGACTATGTTTTTGTTTGTTGTATTGAATCACCTAGGTACCTGTTTCAAAGTAAGTTATACAGTATGAGAATTGAGTTACTATCTTTCCTTTAAAAATAATGCACATAGATAATTTCTAAAGCTCTATTCATATTCATGATCCTTGAAAATGTAAAGACTTAATAGTGAATTGTTCTAAACAAAATTGTGCAAGTGTCCTGGGAAGTTTGATAACAGTATACATTATAAGTTACTGTCTTAGTAGAGAAATATATATGAATGAGACACCTTTAAGCAAAGATACTGAGCATAATACGCTAACATTTTATATCCTATTGTTATAGAGATGGCTCAGTTGTTCAGTTCCTAGCACCCAGGTCAGGCAGCACATAAGTTCCTATAACTGCAGCTTTAGGGAACCTGGAGGCCTCTTCTGCCCTCTATGAGCAACTGCACATATAGGATAGAGTCACAGAAATATTCATATATATATATATGCATCTTATATATATGCAAAATTAAAATCTTTAAAATTTATATCCTGATGACTTTTATGTTTTTAGAAGCTCCATTTAGATCCTCTCAGTGTATACATACATTGTTAAGAACTGGTGACTGAAATCCTGAGCACAACCATGGTTAGGTCACTTGTAGGGATTCCACCATTATACAATTGAAGAAGGAAATAGAATGCTTACTTGAGGTATTTTCTAATATATACACATGCATATATGCATACATTCTAATCACAGTTATATTTAATTATGTCTAATAAAATCATTATTTTCACAAAGAAAAATGGAGGGCTGCAAAGAATAATAAAAGAATTACACATTTGAAAATGTTCAACTGATTCGATGTGAAAAAATTCAGTGTATATTTAAGTTAAACCATTATACGTAGAACACAGAGCATTAATGTGGTATGAATGAGAATGGTACCCAGTTAGTGGAACTGTTAGTAAATAGTTAGGGGGTATAGATTTGTTGAAGAAAGTTTGTTACTGAGGGAGAACTTTGACCTTTCAAAATCCTACACTAGGGTGAACCCACCTCCCTCTCTCTCACTCCTGTCCTCTCTCTCTCTTTACACACACACACACACACACACACACACACACACACACAGACACACACACACACATTTCTCAGTTTCTCAGCTTGTGTTTGTGTGTGTGTGTGTGTGTGTTTGTGTGTGTTTGTACATATGTGTGTGCACACCTGTTACTTGGTGATGACATGTGAGGTCTCAGTTGCTACTCCAGAATAGTATCTATTTGCCTGTTTACTTTCATGCTCCCCACCGTGATGATCACTGACTAAACATACGAAACTGTAGCCAAGGCCCAATTAAATATTTTCTTTTAAAAGTTGCCTTGGTCATGGTATCTCCTCACAGCAACAGAACAGTAATTAAGGCATTTAGCGTATTATAAATAAAAAGTTTGCTTTTGATTTCAAATTCATTATGAAATATGAAAGCTGCTTATGAAATGATGACATGATTGAGCATAATATGGGTTGCATACTTTTAGTTAAATGTTTTTGGAACTTATCTGGCAATAAAGAGACTAAATACAGAATTATTTCTTCTACCAACTAGCAAGTCAGACATTCTTTCTTTTCATCATTTACCCGTATGATCATTTCCCATGAAATTTTCATATACACAGTAGGGCTTGATGTGTTACATTTTACACTTGTTTTGCAGTCAATTATTCAGTAATGCACTGGTATCTAGGGCTACAGGGTAAATATGACCTAGTATTAACTTTTAAGAACCTTATTGACAAGTAGGGAGTGCTCAGTAAAGACATAAATAAGTAAACAAATAAAATGGCCTCGCTGAATGACACTTTGTTTACTATAAACTCAAAAACAGCTATGGAAATTCAAATGCATATAATGAAAACACATTTCTCCCTGTAACCTCCATATTGTAAGCTTCGGACATCACATGAATTTTTATGTCAACATTAGTGGTTTTCACCTGGGGGAAGATGAACAGTAAACATTTGCTTAATGTGGATAAAACTCTATGTACAATTACAGTGATTTATTGGAACCATATGGACATATAACCTCTACACTAGGGTTTCATTCTAGAAATAAGAATTAGAGCACAAGATTTAAAACACTCCAAGACAGTTTTGTGATGTGTTTCATCAGAAGCTACCCAGGGTTAGCTGAAAATACTGTTTATATGCATATATATTCAAATGTATGAACATTCAAATTTCCAAATTACTACACAGACAGAAAAGGCCAGATTTCTCATTAGCTTTTCTAGCCTTTGGTTAAATTTGCTTTAGATATTACACTTGTGTTAATTTGTTATCTTTTTTTCTCAGATTGATTCCACTTATACCATGGCCCTCCATTTGATCTTCTGCCTGGTTCTACTCTGTGTCCTAGTTCAGAAGCCTTATTACCTCTTACCTATATTATTGTAATTGCCTGCAGACTTATCTGTCTGCTTGCAGTGTTGGCCTGCAATCTATAAATTGCTGCTAAATGGATTTGCCTAGAGTTCAACTTGATCACACTGCTCCCAGACAGAATGTCTCTCAAAAATTGACTCTGACTATCAAGTTAACAACTCTTCTTTATATGGAAAAGTCTTCAAAGCATTACTATACAAAATGTGTCCTGCATAACAATGCAATCAGCAGTACCTGGAAACATGTTGGAAATGCAGACTCTTAAGCACCAACCCAGATTTCTAATACACTGGAGAGAAGGATTCTTCTACAGGACTCTCATAAACTTGAGAAGAATATGGGGGTCATAAGAAAAGTATAGTAGTCATATATAAAATTTTCAAACTAATAGAAGAAAAACTAGGGCAGCATCTCGAACACATGGGCACTGGAAAAAATGTCCTGAACAAAACACCAATGGCTTTTGCTCTAAGATCAAGAATCGACAAATGGGATCTCATAAAACTGCAAAGCTTCTGTAAGGCAAAGGACACCGTGGTTAGGAGAAAACGGCAACCAACAGATTGGGAAAAGATCTTTACCAATCCTACAACTGATAGAGGGCTAATATCCAAAATATACAAAGAACTCAAGAAGTTAGACCGCAGGGAGACAAATAACCCTATTAAAAAATGCGGTTCAGAACTAAACAAAGAATTCACAGCTGAGGAATGCCGAATGGCTGAGAAACACCTAAAGAAATGTACAACATCTTTAGTCATAAGGGAAATGCAAATCAAAACAACCCTGAGATTTCACCTCACACCAGTGAGAATGGCTAAGATCAAAAACTCAGGTGACAACAAATGCTGGCGAGGATGTGGAGAATGAGGAACACTCCTCCATTGTTGGTGGGATTGCAAACTGGTAAAACCATTCTGGAAATCAGTCTGGAGGTTCCTCAGAAAATTGGACATTGAACTACGTGAGGGTCCAGCTATACCTCTCTTGGGCATATACCCACAAGATGCCCCAACATATAAAAAAAGACACGTGCTCCCACTATGTTCATCGCAGCCTTATTTATAATAACCAGAAGCTGGAAAGAACCCAGATGCCCTTCAACAGAGGAATCGATACAGAAAATGTGGTACATCTGCACAATGGAATATTACTCAGCTATCAAAAACAAGGCCTTTATGAAATTCATAGACAAATGGTTGGAACTGGAAAATATCATCCTGAGTGAGGTAACCCAATCACAGAAAAACACACAGGGTATGCACTCATTGATAAGTGGCTATTAGCTCAAATGCTTGAATTACCCTAGATGCATAGAACACATGAAGACAGATGATCAAAATGTGAATGCTTCACTCCTTCTTTAAAAGGGGAACAAGAATAACCTTGGCAGGGAATAGAGAGGCAAAGATTAAAACAGACACAGAAGGAACACCCATTCAGAGCCTGCCCCACATGTGGCCCATACATATACAGCCACCCAATTAGACAAGATGGATGAAGCAAAGAAGTGCAGGTCGACAGGAGCCGGATGCAGATCTCTCCCGATAGACACAGACAGAATACAGCAAATACAGAGGCGAATGCCAGCAGCAAACCACTGAACTGAGAATAGGACCCCCGTTGAAGGAATCAGAGAAAGAACTGGAAGAGCTTGAAGCGGCTCGAGACCCCATATGAACAACAATGCCAAGCAACCAGAGCTTCCAGGGACTAAACCACTACCTAAAGACTATACATGGACTGACCCTGGACTCTGACCTCATAGGTAGCAATGAATAGCCTAGTAAGAGCACCAGTGGAAGGGGAAGCCCTTGGTCCTGCTAAGACTGAACCCCCAGTGAACGTGATTGTTGGGGGGAGGGTGGCAATGGGGGGAGGTTCGGGAGGGGAACACCCATAAAGAAGGGGAGGGGGAGGGATTAGGGGGATATTTGCACGGAAACCTGGAAAGGGAATAACATTCGAAATGGAAATAAGAAATACTCAAGTTAATAAAAATTTTTTTTTCAAATAAAATAAATGCAAAAAATCTTTCCATATTCTTTAAAAAGTATTTTTCAAGTATAAATATATAAAAAGTAAAATTATGAATACCATTTCAACTGTGATAAAATTCTCATATGTAATAAACAACTTTTTAAAATATAGAGTATTAGCCATGTTGTACTTATCACATTAAATGTATTCTTACTTGTAACTCATATAATTACATTTACGGAAACTAAAATGATAGACAATCCTACCCAAAGACAAACATAGAAAATTTAGTCTTACCATTATAAAATTAACAGATTTCCAGAATATGGCACATACTTCAACCCATTCTATCCCAAGAAAAATATTATGACAATTCCCTTGAGAAACAGGTATTTAAAGGAAAACAATAGTTATGTACTGGAAGATGAAACCAAAACATATTAGTCCAAAGCTACACTTATGCATAACCTCGCTGATGAACTATGGCATGTATATCTAATAAGTGTACTTGGAAATTCGGGGTTATTTTGTTGTTTGCTTTTTAAGTGCTTATGGGCAACTTTAATTCTACTACATGTAACACTCATCAAACAGAAAGAGAGCTATATGATGCATACTATTCATAATTCTGGATACAATATGTTACTCTGATAACATATTGTAGACTCCACTTTAAACACTAAGAAAATCCATATTATAATAAGCTTTTGTCTAATTTATGTATATATAGTAATATTATAGCACAGGTGTAGAAATATATTAATTTACAAAGGATAATATAAATATTGTTATTTCCACAAATTTTGATTGTATATATCATATTGTTTTAAAGCATTAAATAATTTATACATGATATATATAATTACAATATATATATAATTACAATTATAACTATGCACTATTATAGAGAAATTTTAAAGATCAAGTCAAGTACTTTATAGCATAAACAGACAATTTTGTTTCTTCTAATTCTGATTCCAAAAAGTCACATTTTTCCTTTTATTATTGGTTATTTTATTTATTTATATTTTAAATGTCCCCCTTCCGGGTCTCCTCTCTGCAAACACCCATCCCATTCCCTTTCCCTTTGCCTCTAATACTCCCATCCTATCCCCCCTTCCCTTTGCCTCTAAGTGTGTGCTTCTCCACCCACACACCCACTCCAGCTTCACAGCTCTAGCATCCCCCTACATTGAGACACTAAGCCTCCACAGGACCAAGGGCCTCCTGTCTCATTGATTCCTGAGAAGACAGTCCTCTGCTATATATGAGGCTGGAGCCATGGACCCATCCATGTATATTCTTTGGTTGGTGGTTTAGTCCCTGGGAGTGCAATTAATTGATATTGTTGTTCTTTCTATGGGGTTGCAAACCCCTTCAACTCCTTCAGTCTTTCCACTAACTCTTCCATTGGGGTTCTCCAGACTCAGTCCAATGTTTGCCTGTGAGATTCTGCATCTGTCCCAGTTAGGTGCTAGCAGATCCTCTCAGAGTACAGCTATACCAGGCTCCTATCACCAAACAGTCCTTGGGATCAGCAATAGTGTAGAATAGTGTAGGGGTCTGGTGTCTGGAGATGAGATAAATCCCAAGGAGGGGGTTCCCTAGATGGCCTTTCCTTCAGTATCTGGTCCATTTTTTGTCCATGGGTTTATGCATGATCATTTGCAAAAATGAACGTTTTCCTTCAAAAATAAACATTACTTCAGAAATTTGCAGACATTTTTGAACTGTCCAAATCTTGACATATTAAATTATGAACCTATTTACTTTTGATCTGATAAATAAGGTATCATTTATACAATACACTTAGCCAACCTACCCAAAGTTATATAGCCTGTGCCACAAGCTCTAGATTTTATATTGCTAGAGTTAAAAAGAATTGTCATGCAAATTAAATTATAGAAAGATGATGTCCCCCAGTTCAATTTACTTGTTAAAAAATGGAAATGTTGAGGCCAGCAAGATGACCAAGCAGCTGCAGTCTCTTGTTATTAAGGCTGATGACCTGACTTTAATCTCTTGAATCCAAACATTATAAAGAGAACTGATTATTTTCAAGTGTTCTAATTGCTACATGTTCTCTCTCTCTCTCTCTCTCTATATATATATATATATATATATATATATATATATCTGTGTGTGTGTGTGTGTGTGAGAGAGAGAGAGAGAGAGCGAGAGAGAGAGAGAGAGAGCGAGAGAGAGAGAGAGAGAAACAAGGACCCACAAATATACAAACACACACAAGTGGGAGAGATGGGGGAGGGAGGGAAAGAAGACTGGAGAGAGGCAGGCATACAGGGAGGGAGGGAGGGTAATGGAGGGTGGGTGGAAAGAAGAGACCAAAAGAGTACAAAAAAGGAGACAAGGAAAGAGAAAAAAAAGTAACATTTTTTAAAATGTCAGTGTTAATATCATTGAAGCAATGCTATATAACAGATTTTATGCAGTGTAATTACAATTAGGAACTAAGTAACTAAAACATATGAAATCTTAAGATGAAGAAGGATTTCATTTTGTGGTAATATGTAATATATAAGCATTTAAACTGAAGTAATTCAGGGTATCCAGTAGAAATGGACAAAAGGTAAAAGCCATAGTAGATAGAAGACATCAGGCAAGCAAGTCCCTCTAAACTAATATGAGCAAAGCTCCTACGAACTCAGAGACTGAAGCCGCATGCACAGTGCCTGCTTGCATCTACACCACATCCTCTGTGCAGAGCTATTAGCTTGTTATCTTTATGGGATTTCTGGGTGAGTTATTGAGTGGGTTTCTGATACATGTGTCTTCTCTTGGGCTCTTTTCTTTCTGTTGCTTTGCCTTGTCCAACTTTATTGTGATAATCTTTGTCTTATCTTATATTTTATTTTGCTGTATTTTATTATTATATCTTAGAAACCTGATGTTTTCCAATGAGAGAAATAAAGAGAGTAGATCTGAATTGAAGGGGAGGTAGGGGGAGCTGGGCTGAGTAGAGGAAGGGGAAAAAGTAATCAGGATATATTACGTGAAAATCATCTATTTTCAATAAAAGGAAAAACAAAACAACAAATTTTCGAATACATAGCACAGAGATAGCAAATGCATCTAGCATTTTCAAGGTACTAGGTTCACTTCCCTAGAACAAAAAACAAAAGAATATCTGAGGATAAATCTACAGATTGCGTACTTTCATTTTCTTCTCATAGATGAGAAAATGCAGTGACCCCCCAAAAAAAACCCCCATGATAGTGCAAAGTAAAACCCATTCTCTAGATAAGCATCTATGAACAAATGCGCAAAAGGAAACAGATTTGAAAAAGCTTTATACCAAGTGTGATGAGCCTCCTGTAAGCATAATTTAGAGTATCATTTTTTCTATAAACATTGACACCACAGATTGCAATATTGCTAAATATCACCATCAAATTAAAAGTGCATATTTTCCAAATGAAGACGAATTCTGGCTAGCAGATAAATGAGGTATCCTTATTGTGCTTGGCAATCAGAACCGTTTCCAGTCCTTCAAATTAAGTGTAGTGTGAAAGGTGACCTTTACTGTGTTTTCGTATTATTAAACATAGGTTCTTGCAATAGGGAGTATAGAGTCCTAAATATGCTATTTATAAAGTGGAACCCTTGCAGTTCAGGAAGTGAGGAGATATGCACCCAAGATCTTGCATAAATAACTTTAAGTATTTAAGCTTAAAATAAAAATTTAAAATCAAGGCACATATGGACTTCTTTTTTCTTTTTTCTTTTCTTTTATTGGATATTTTCTTTATTTACATTTCAAATGTTATCCCTTTTCCCAGTTTGCCCTCTGAAAACATCTCATCTCATCCCCCCAGCCCCTGCATCCATGAGGATGCCTCCTCACCCACCCACCCTCTCCCTTATGCCTCCTTGTCCTGGCATTCTCCTACACTGGAGCATCGAGCCTTCACAGGACGAAGGGTCTTTTAATTTGGGCTTTATTGTTATCAATCTTCACTTATGTAGGTACAAGTCTTTTATTTAAAACATTAAATGTATATTTGAGCCTTCTGAATTTGTTTATATTCTTCCTATAATAAGAGATTAAGTTCATTATAAATATGACTTAATATGATTATAGTAGCAATAATGATTGTTATACCTAAAATTTATTAAGCACTTTTTTTTCTTTTCTTTTTTTCAGAGCTGGGGACCGAACCCAAGGCCTTGCGCTTGCTAGGCAAGTGCTCTACCACTGAGCCAAATCCCCAACCCTTATTAACCACTTTTTACACTAGGAACTATGCTAAACTATTTATACACATTATCTCAATTAATCAAACCATGTTTCTGTTGAGTATGTGATATTAGGGAACTAATATTTCAGAACATAAATCAGAGGCTTAGTGAAGTAAAGTAATTGGCCCAAAATGTAAAAAATGGGATATTTACAATTCATATTTACTTCTGCCATGCTATCAGTTAATATTTCTGAGGGCCAGAATGATGGCTCAATAGGTAATTGTACTTGCTACCAAGCCTAATAAGTTGAGGTTTTTAACCGGGGACGTATATGGTAGGATAAGAGAATTCATTCCCCCTACATGTTTTCAACCATTCAGATGCCCTCTTTCTAACATGCATGTGTACATGCACAGGCACTGGCACATGCACGCACATACACACACACACACACACAGGCACACACACACACAGGCACACACACACACACACCCAGGCACACAAACACACACAAAAATCAATGAATAAAAATATATAGGTAACAATAATGAAAACAGGATATATATTTGAGAAAGAGAGATGAGAAATTATCAATAGTATATATGATAACATGGACAGAGGAAAGTTCACAAATTCTCAACCCTAAATAAAGAACTATATGCAAGTAAAGATTGCTTGGAGAGGGTGAAATAATTTTCTCCAGGGATGAGAAAAACAATTGGTTTTCCAATACCAAAAAGACAGATCCCAGAATGAATTATGTTGTACAACTTGAACAGGCTATATTTAGCAATATAAATGTATACATAGATAAACACACACACACACAAACACACTAACACACACACACATATATATATACATATATATATGTAAATGCATTGTACATGCATTACATAACAGCAATAAATGAAAAAAGAAGCAATAAATATGAAAGAGCAAGGAGGAGTATATGGGAGGATCCAGAGGGAGGAAAGCTAAGGTTATAAATGATTCAATTTTGCTATAATCGTAAAGAACAGAAATACTTAAAGAACATTTCCCTGATAATAATATATTAACCATCTGTACTATATTGTTTAAGCTATATCATTTTTAATTAATATTTAGAGTAAATATCTATGATATGTTTGTTCTTACAACTTCTTTGTAAATGATTAGAGGAAATGATATTAGAATCTAATATATAAATACATCAAAATTACAAATGTATATGTAATTTCTTGTTTTCTATATATTCTTATCACTAAAGAATGATAAGTACTTGGCAGTGATTTGTCATGAAAATGATAATTGGCCTTTCCATCTTAATTATTTTTTTCCAAAGTAGTTTCCTCTTCTTCCATGTCTGGCTCATTGAGGTTCATTCCATCATTCACCACACTCTTTCTTCAAAGCTACATTTACCTGTAGACCTGTCTGTCATTCTTTTGCTTTTACTAAGAGTTCTAGAATCAGGGTCCAAATCTCATTCACCAATTCACATATGCATAGTCTGATGACTTTAACATATGCAAAGAAGTTCTAAAACCCTGGCTTTCAATTCTTCAGTTCCTTAACTCAAGGAAATTAATTTTCTTGAGTCATCCATCTCTACCATTTCTCACTCTTGATATCATTAATAATAGAGTAAAATCCCCAAAACTCTTTTTGTCACCAACAATCATATTCTGTAATTATCTTGGTTAATGTATTACCAACACCCTTGGATATTCTGCATTAGAATCCAAACTCTAGATAACTTTCTAAAGCTGATAGTCTAGAATTATACAAAAATGGTATAACCAATATGTTATACCATAGTATGTAAATAAAGATAGTGATAACTTTTAACTTAGCATGTTATAAGAGCATATGATTATATGGAGTACACCTCCCCATACAAACACACACACACATTTACATTTATCTATTTAAGACAAGTGATAACACCTACTGGGGTATGAACATTTAAAGTTGTGTTAGTCCCACGTTCATATAATGTGATTCTTATTCCTTAATATGAGGGCTTGGAAGAAGAGAAGATTAAAATAGTATTCTCCTGATTCAGGGTATAGAACAGTGATAGAGTGCTTCCATAGCCTAAACAAATTCCTAAATTTGTTCCCTAGCACCTCTGAGAAAAATATAAAACAAACAAAACAAAACAATATAAATTTCCATTTGGCTATGTGAAATGCTTTGTACACTATTGTACTACAATTCTCAAAGAAGAAAGACAATCAATGGTGAATTTTGTTTTATATATTTCTAGGTGAAGTTAATGTCAACTGTGGGCTATGGTAAGCATTTGAGTTTAAGCTTTTGATTCTCTGCCCTCTTGACTCTTGGACTTGCTGCCTTGTGTATTTTATCTATTTCACTGTATTTCTGACATTTCAAACTATGTCTCAAATCAACAAGTTATGCTGCACTGAGTTCTTAGAAAACTGTAAGTAGTATGTAATAGTAAAAAGATATGAAATTCAAAGTGAGCATCAGACAAGTAAATATTCAGATTTCGTGTTTGTGAAATGAAACCTGAGAACTATTAAAAAATTTACTTACTTTTTCACTTAACTAAAATTCTTTACTGATAAAGTGCAATGGAGAACACATACAGCAAATACATCAGAAATGAGTATTCATGTGTAATACCTTTAAAAGTATTATAGATTAATCAAATATTTATAGATTATAAGGAAATTAATTTCACATATATGACCATGATATTGGTATAAGTTATAAATATCGGCAAGATTAAAAAAAATAAAAAAAATAAAAAAATAAAAAAAAATAAATATTGGCAAGATAAAATTTGAAAGAAAATGAGTTACAAAGGGGCAAGTAATACAATTCAGATTCTGAAATCGTACCTAGTAGTATTATTAGAATAAAATTAGAATACTAAAAAATTTGCAATACATTTGCAGTGTACTCAAAAGCAGGAAAGTTGTCACATTAAGGGTACTGTTTCATATTCAGAGGAAAGACCAGAGATTTCTAGGTCAAAATTGAATAATAAATTAACAAAATTATTGCAATTCAAGAACCAGTAAAGAAAAGTCACAAATTTCTGTGTATTTTTGGTGGTTATATGGTTAAGTAAATGCTGTTTCTAACAAAGGTAAGTACTGACTACAATGAGTATACCTGTATGCTAATGTGATTTCAAGCATGTGTCAAAGCCTGGAAGATTAGACATACTGAAGCTTTAAATGAAGTGCAAAAATGCAAGAAACAGAAGTGCCTCATTGAAGGAGTTTCAGCTCAACACATTTTTTTCATCATGTTTTATAGAATACCACTATGGTGTCCATGAACAAGGAAATGATTGTAGTTAAAGGATACTTAATTATTTATTAATAGTCAATATAATTTCATAATTGAAACATTTTGTTTCTCAATTATGTTTTGATTGGCTATTTTAGTTATATTTCATGTTTTCCACTTCCTGATTTCACCTCCACAAATCGCCCTTCCCTCTGCTTGTTTGAGGGTGCTCCCCCACCCACCACGCACTCCCACCTCATCTCATCACTCTGGCATTTCCCTACACTGAGGCATCAGGTCTTCACAGTACCACAGACTTCTCCTCCATGCTACATATGCGGCTGGAGCCATGACTTCCTCCATGTGTATTCTTTTGTTGATTGTTTATTTCCTAGGAGTTCTTGGGGGTCTGGTTGGTTGATATTATTGTTCTTCCTATGGGGTTGCAAACCTCTTCAGCTCCTTCAGTTCCTTCCCGAACTCCTCCACTGGGGTCCCTGTGATCAGTCTAATGGTTGGCTGGCTGTGACCATCGGCATTGGACTTTGTCTCTCAGGAGACAGTTGTATCTGGCTCCTGTCAGCAAGCAATTCTTGGCATCAGCAATAGTATCTATGTTTGATGTCTGCAAAAGAGATTGATCTTCAGGTGGGGCAGTCTCTGGATGGCCTTTACTTCAGTCTCTGTTCCAGTCATTGTCCCTGCATTTCCTTTAGACACGAGCAATTCTGGGAGATAAGTGGGTGGCCTCATCTTCTAACTGGGGGTCTTGCCTAACTTCTGGATATCGTCTTTACAGATTCTCCCTCCCTAAGTTGAGCATTTCAGCTGATCTCATCCCCATTGTGTCCTGGGAGTCTCCTGCTTTCCTGGAATATTGAACTTTCTGGTGCCTACTCCCAGTTCCCCATCCCCCGATTACTATATACCTCTGTTCAAACTACTGACCCTCTGTCTTCTCCCATACCTGATCCTGCCCCCTTTTTCCCTCCCCCTCTTTTCCTCCCAAATTCCTCCCACCCTCTAGTGGTCATTTCTTATGTCAAGAGAGGGAAGAACAATTATACAAAGTATTATTAAATTTGCAGAGATTTTTGATGAATTAATTAATAAAAATTTGAATAATGTTAAGTAGAAAAATTAAGAGAAAATTGAATAATCATCTAGCAACAAGCTCTTCTGTTAGAAAGGTCTAGGAATATTTAAGTCATCAGTGACTGGGAAGGTAATACAAAGCCAACTCCATAGGAAACCAGGCCACTGTTGGCTTAGTTGTAAACTATTTGGGAGGGTAAGTACAAAGAAAAATCAGACAAAATAAACCTCAGTTAACTGTGCCTAGCTAAACAGAGGCTCTTTCTAATGACACCTTTCACTTCCCCACAATACAAAGAGCTTGTAATTGTTCCAAGACTTGTAATTGTTCCACAGTATTTCCTTCTTTTCTTCAGTTTACATGTTTATCTTCTGATTCAATTTTGGGATAAGTGATTGAATTATTATGTAAGGGTTCAATTGAATGATGAGCTACATAGTCTTCTAATGTCTCTGAAACACTATTGGAATCAAGTACAAATGCAATATTCTCAGCCTGTGACAGAGAGTTCCATAAGCTAAATGGCTTAATTTGCTCAATGTAGTCAATATAAGTAATTTACTTTATAATAAGTGATGATAATGACACAAGTGACGAGTTTATTTTCAAATTCAAAAAGCAGGTCAATAGCTGGCTACTGAGTAGAAAAACTCTCATGCATATCCATTGAAATTTCAATTTTCTAAACTAATTTTTATGTTTCCAAATGAAAAGCACTTAATGCTTTGTGGGACACATGAGTCCATTTATTTAAACCATAATTTAATCTCTATCACATGTATATATGTTTCATTTAATAAATTAAAACATTTGAATAAAGAGAATTATTTGAAGAAGTTGGGAAGGAAAAGTGACAATGTAAAACTATGGCAGAGAAATGGAGGCTTTTCCAAAGATGACCAGGTGCTAAGCTCCCAAAACTATTAACATAAAAAACAGACACTAAAGTAACAGATGAAATGAAGATAGTGATCTATCTTCATTGTGATATGGAAATGATGTTGGTTGTCGTCATGTGTATAATGTAATTATAGAGTTTTAAATCCTTAGATATGTAGTGATCAAGAATGCTGGCCCATAAGGTTTTTGTGATGTTCTAACTACATTAGTCATACATTTGCAATAGTTCAAAGGATCTCTAGTAGAATATAGCAAACAATTACCATCATTAGTACAGCATTTCACACTCTATTACATTAAAAAAAATACCTACAGTGGTAAATTAGCTGAGCCATTGAGTACCTACTGTCATGGACCTTTTATCAATTGACTTATTCTAATGCTCCAAACTAAAGAATATTGAGAAATTATTTTGATTACAGGAAAGAATTTTCAAGTGTAATTACAGACCATTATAATATATGTGTATTAATTAATATATATATTATATAATGTATTTTATATATCAGTATTGGGAGAACAAATCAGCTGATACAGTGGTGAAACAAGCTCTCTTCTTAGCATTGCTGAATTAAAAATAGTTTTTTTTCATATATATTTAACTATAGGCAACTATTTCAGTAGAACTGGGCAACTATTTTTATAGAACTTTCCAGAAAATGTGCAAAATATTTTTATAATAAAGCAGCTATAATATTTTTGTATCTTTTGATGTAAGTAGATTTATTATTCTGTTTATAAGTGTAGCAGTCATAAAAATATTACAGAGATGAACGGCTAGCAATCCAGGAAAGATAGAAATAAAACATCTATATATAGCTGACTTTACAGTATATATGTATGTTTTTTACATATATATATGTATATATATATGTGTGTGTGTGTGTGTGTGTATGTGCCCGTTTCTGTATGTTTGTATGTATGTACGTATGTATGTATGTATGTATGTATGTATGTGTGTATGTATGTATGTATATAAAAGAATCATTTGGGTGCCTGAAACTATAGCTTGCTCTTTTCATGCAAAAGTTAACGCTGTACCTATCAGAATAAATATAACACTGAGTATTTTAAAACGTCATTAATTTGAAATAAAGTATAGTCCCAGTTATCCATTTTGTACCATGTCTTGTCTAATGTTGATATTTCCAAAGAATTTATCTTACTTGACTGACAGCCAGAAATAAGATTGATACAAATGTGTGTTATTTTTCTTGCTGAATGAAGAAGATATCCTGATGGCAGTAAGGGTTTTTCCTAGAAACTAAGAATATTGTGCAAAATGAAAAACACATCGTTAAATCGGCAACTGGCAAATTGGCAAAAGACTGTTACCAGTCCTACATTTGATGGAGGGCTAATATCCAATATATACCAAAAACTGAAGAAGGTAGACTCCAGAGAATCAAACAAACCTATTAAAAAATGGGGTACAGAGCTAAACAAAAAATTCTCAACAAAGAATATTGAATGTCTGAGAAGCACCTAAAGAAATGCTCAGCATTCTTAATCATCAGGGAAATGCAAATCAAAACAACCCTGAGATTCCACCTCACAGGAGTCAGAATGGCTAAGATAAAATTCAGGTGACAGCAGATGCTGGAGAGGACGTGGAGAAAGAGGAACACTCCTCCATTATTGGTGGGATCGCAAGCTGGTACAACCATTCTGGAAATCAGTCTGGAGGTTCCTCAGAAAATTGTACATTGCCCTACCTGATGACCCAGATATCTCTCTCCTGGGCATATACTGAAAAGATGCTCTAACATACAACAAAGACACATGCTCCACTATGTTCATAGCAGCCTTATTTATAATAGCCAGAAGCTGGAAAGAAACCAGATGTCCTTCAACAGAGGAATGGACACAGAAAATGTGGTTCATCTACACAATGGAATATTACTCAGCTATCAAAAACAATGACTTTATGAAATTCACAGGCAAATGGATAGAACTGGAAAATATCATCCTGAGTGAGGTAACTCAATCACAGAAAAACACACATGGTGTGCACTCATTGATAAGTAGCTATTAGCCCAAATGCTTGAATTACCCTAGATGCACAGGACACATGAAACTTAAGAAGGATGACCAAAATGCGAATGCTTCACTCCTTCTTTAAAAGGGGAACAAGAAAACCCTTGGCAGGGTATAGGGAGACAAAGTTTAGAACAGAGGCAGAAGGAACACCCATTCAGAGCCTGCCCTACATGTGGCCCATACATATACAGCCCCCAAATTAGATAAGATGGATGAAGCAAAGAAGTGCAGGCCGACAGGTACTGGACGTAGATCTCTCCCGAGAGACACAGCCAGAATACAGCAAATACATAGGTGAATGCCAGCAGCAATCCACTGAACTGAGAACAGGACCCCCATTAAGGAATCAGAGAAAGGTCTGGAAGAGCTAGAAGGGTCTCGAGACCTCATATGAACAAGTATGCCAACCAACCAGAGCTTCCAGGGACTAACCCACTACCCAAAGAATATACATGGACTGACCCTGGGCTCCAACCACATAGGTAACAATGAATAGCCTAGTAAGAGCACCAGTGGAAGGGGAAGCCCTTGGTCCTGCCAAGACTGAACCGCCAGTGAATGTGATTGTTGGGGAGAGGGTGGTAATGGGGGTAGGATGGGGAGGGGAAGCTCATGTAGAAGGGGAGGGAGAGGGGTTAGGGGATGTTGGCCCGGAAACCGGGAAAGGAGATAATAATCGAAATGTAAATAAGAAATACTCAAGTTAATAAAGATAAAAAAAGAAAAACATTGTGCAAAATGTTTCAAAATATTATTCTCTGATAATTAAAGTACCTCATTTCTTTGAACTTTGCATCACTGAAAATAAGAATAGTACTACATTAACCCTCAAAAATTTAATAGAGTTTTATTTCAGTGGCAATAACTACATACTATTGGTAATTTCTGCCAAAGATATCAGTGATATTAAGTATCAACTTGTGAGTTCGCAAAATTAATAAAAACATTAATTGACCCTTTGGAAAAATATCTTTTTTTTATTCTTTTTTTTTATTAACTTGAGTATTTCTTATATACATTTCGAGTGTTATTCCCTTTCCCGGTATCCGGGCAAACATCCCCCTCCCCCTTCCCCTTCCTTATGGGTGTTCCCCTCCCAACCCTCCCCCCATTGCCGCCCTCCCCCCACCAGTCTAGTTCACTGGGGGTTCAGTCGTAGCAGGACCCAGGGCTTCTCCTTCCACTGGTGCTCTTACTAGGATATTCATTGCTACCTATGGGGTCAGAGTCCAGGGTCAGTCCATGTATAGTCTTTAGGTAGTGGCTTAGTCCCTGGAAGCTCTGGTTGCTTGGCATTGTTGTACATATGGGGTCTCGAGCCCCTTCAAGCTCTTCCAGTTCTTTCTCTGATTCCTTCAACGGGGGTCCTATTCTCAGTTCAGTGGTTTGCTGCTGGCATTCGCCTCTGTATTTGCTGTATTCTGGCTGTGTCTCTCAGGAGCGATCTACATCCGGCTCCTGTCGGTCTGCACTTCTTTGCTTCATCCATCTTGTCTAATTGGGTGGCTGTATATGTATGGGCCACATGTGGGGCAGGCTCTGAATGGGTGTTCCTTCAGTCTCTGTTTTAATCTTTGCTTCTCTTTTCCCTGCCAAGGGTATTCTTGTTCCCCTTTTAAAGAAGGAGTGAAGCATTCACATTTTGATCATCCGTCTTGAGTTTCATTTGTTCTAGGCATCTAGGGTAATTCAAGCATTTGGGCTAATAGCCACTTATCAATGAGTGCATACCATCTTTTGTATGTGTGAGAATGTCATGAAATGCTTTTGAATGAGCCTATGATATGCAAACTTATGATTCTGAAACAATAGCAAAGTTTATGGTTGATGAATCCACAGGGCCTTAAGAATTTCACAGAATGCAGAAAAGAATGAACTGTGGCAAGAAAGCACAATAATGATGAATTTGTCAAGACATTTTTCTCCTTTGTGGTAGACAGTGTACAACATTATTCTTATAAATGGCAATTCCATCATAGTTCTGGCCACTATGGTAATATTCCCTCCACTATATTGACAACATTACAACACACACACACACACACACACACACACACACACACACACACACACACACACCTTAAACTGAACTATTTATATGAAGGACACCAATAATCCTAAACTAATTGTTTCTTTATGAATGTTGATACAGTTTTTAAATGGCTGAATTATTGTATGCACAGGCTTCTTTCCTTTATGTTTATAGATATTTGATTCAGAGTCACCCTGAGCTACAGAAAACCTACAACGCTCTGCTTTATAACTCATGAGACATTCATTGGATGATACCGCTATGAAAAATGGTTATAATCCACAGCATCAATTTTGTTATTTCACAGAATCCTTGGGCTTGGAACTGATACAGAAGTAAATGAAAGAGACAGAAGAATAATTCCCAACATATTCTCCTCCTTTGTTTTCCACACTCTAGCAGCCCTGCTTATATGTAGGCATTGCTGGAACTTCAGCTTGAACCAGCATAATGAAGAATCGTGCCAGAATTTCTTGATAGTGCTACTCTTCATGGATTATGATCCATGTTATAGAAAACCACATGAATTAGAAGTAGACATATGAGTTTATTTTATGACTAAGACCTCAAATAGAACTGAGCATGATAGGCTTGATTTATTTTTTCTTTTCTGAGTTGTGTTACTTCTGTAAAAACCATTTTAAAGACTTTTAATTTGTCATTTTGCACCACTGCTTTTGCATTGCAAATTTGGCAGAACAAAATTAAAATTACAAGCTATGAGTATTTTCTTACTGAAAGTAGACAGAACAAAATTCAGATTTTCTCTTCCTCTTGTAATTAATGGACCAGAAATCTCTGTTCATGACTGTTCAAGTCTATTGCATTCTTGTAACCTAGACCAAGCATGCTAATATATTCTTCAATGAATAAATTAATAAGGGAAGCAAAAATACCTTTAGGCCTTATTTTATGTTAATATTATTCAAGAAATATTGATTCATAATGATGGTATTTAGTGTAAAACCATGAAGAAAAACAAAAAAATATCTCCTTAATGAAATTTAGATTCTTATTGGAAAAATGTATGAGACAATAAATGAGAAAGTAAACAGAACCTGATGATGAAGGCAAACAAGGATGAAAGCTGGGCACCAATACAAGGAACGGAATTGTGGTGGTACTAGTTAGGGAATGTCTTCCATTTCAAATAATTTGTGTGAAAAGCTGACACATGCTAAAGCACATAGAATGATATTTTGAAGAGTCATTCATCAAAGGGGACAGCAAATAGAAGAATGGCAATACATAAGATCAAATTACATCAAGATTTTAAAGTTTTACACACCCTTTTCTTTATTTGGGAATGATGGGTTGCAGAGAGAAGGCAACAACTCTCTTTTTCTTTCTTTTGGAATAGAAATGTGAAGCTGCTTCTGAGAAAATAAGTGTTATGCACCAACCACCGTTTTAATAGAATCATTTCCAGCAGCTCTGTTGAAAATGAACTTATGAAAAACAAGGAATGAGGTAGGGATAATCAATTAAAGAGTAAATATGATAGTGGATTGGGTCATGATACCAGCACTAAAGAATGTGAGTAGACAGGGTTCGTTTGGTTAAAGACATAGACAATGGTACAATGATAGACCTTATGATTTATGAGAGCAAGAAAATCATTACTAATTTAAATATTTTTGTTGAACAAAGCAGTTATAAAAACAACAGCAACTACCTAATATATCAGGGATAATGACTCATAGCTGTAGAGGTTTCAATGCAAACTCAAGAGTGTGGGAAGGTCAGATTGAAATATCCACAGATGCTCCAACATATAACAAGGACACGTGTTCCACTCTGTTCATAGCAGCCTTATTTATAATAGCCAGAAGCTGGAAAGAACCCAGATGTCCTTCAACAGAGGAAAAGATACAGAAAATGTAGTATATTTGTACAGTGAAGTACTACTCAGCTATATAAAACAATGACTTCATGAAATTCAAAGGCAAATGGATGGAACTGGAAAATATCCTGAGTGAGGTAACTCTATAACACAAAAACATACATGATAGAAACTCACTGATAAGTGGATATTAACCCAAAAGCTCGGATTACCCAAGCCACAACCCACAGACCACATGAAGCTCAAGAAGAATGACCAAAGTTCAGATGCTTCACTCCTTCTTACAAGGGGGAGTAGAAATATTCATAGGAGGAAATATGGAGACAAAGTTTTGAGCAAAGTCTGAAGGGAAGGCCATCCACAGCCTGTTCCACCTGGGAATCCAGCCCATATACATGCAGCCACCAAGTCCAGTCATTATTGGGAATGACAAGAAGTGCATGCTGACAGGAGCCTGATATAGCTGTTTCCTAAGATGCTCTGCCAGAGCCTGACATATACAGAGGCGGACTCTCACAACCAACCATTGAACTGAGAACAGGATCCCCATTGGAGGAGTTAGAGAAAGGATTGAAGGAACTGAAGTGGTTTTCAACCCCATTAGAACAACAATACCAACCAACCAGAGCTCCCAGGGACTAAACCAACATCCAGAGAGTACACACATGTGGACAGACCCCTATGGCTCCAGTTACATATGTAGCAGAGGATGGCCTTGTTAGACACAGATGGTAGGAGAAGCCTTCAGTCGTGCCATAGCTCTATGCTCCTGTGTAGGGAAATGTCAGGATGGGGAAGTATGAAGTGGTGGGTCGATAGATGTGGGAACATCCTCATAGAAGTAGGGCGATGTGGGATGAGATAGTGGGTTTATGCATGGAAAACCGGGAAAGGGGATAATATTTAAAGTATAAATACATTTTTAAAAAAAATTCCCCAAAAATATCTACAGAAAGGAAAATAGACAATTGGGCACACAAATATGTGTAGAAGAATTTTCTGTGTATGAGATTTATATATAAGTGTGATCAGGATAAAACAAATATTTAAACTGAAGAGATTGGATGGGATTTCAGGAGAGGTCAGTAGAAGAAAAGATATGCACTCTTTCTACTAACCTACTCCAATGTTCAAGAATGAACATTACTTTTTTCATAAGATCAGTCTGTTTGCTTGAAAGTAACTATTCTTGGGCAGGGGGCAGATGGCTCAATGCTCAAGGCACGTTGCACACAAGCATGAGGTTAAGAGAAGTTTGAATCCGTGGCATTCATGTAAATTTAGGGTAGGTGTTGCCTTTACTGTGTAATTTCAATGCCCAATAAGGAAAAGGCAGGCAGTATCTAGAGCAAACTGCCTAAGTGAAGTAGCCATATGCATGTCTCAGAGTCCAATTAAGAGGTTTTGCCTGAATGTACAAAAGGAGAAAAATATATGAATTTTCAGGCTTCCATACTCTCAAGCATATAAGCACACCTGCACAAAAATCACATGTACTCTAAGAATATGTGTAAATACATATATACTACACATATAATACACATGGACAGGATAAGAAAATTATTACCTAACTATTGACTTTTGGTATGTGACTGATATATGATAACATAATTTTTTACTAGCTTTCCACTTACACTTAATGAGTATTCCCAATTATTAAATTTTTTCACACTCACAAGGTAGCTTTTTTTTTAGAATATTTTGAATTATCATTTATTTACTTTATTGATTTTGACAAACACTGATAAATAATAAGCTTATTTTAGGCAAGTGAAACTATCTGGCTTAGATTATTATTACTATCAGCATCATTATTATTATTATTATTATTATTATTTCAAAAATATTTATTATGTTCCTCAAAGCCATTAGTTTAAATTTCTAATTTGATAGCATTTTCAATAATTAAAAGATGAATTTAGCTTAATACTTTATCAATTTCAATGTACTGAAATTGTGACCTTAAACATGTACATTTAGAAAAAAGACAATTACTGATATTCTTTCAATTTTCATTTTTCTATCTTAGGGACATCTGTAGTTCTATATTTTTACTTTTGTTAAGTATATTTCATTTTCTATAATGTATTTAATTTGTTGCCCCTATGGCCGAGGACTTATTTATCCCTCTGTACCTCACTCCAGAGGAAAGCTATTTCTTACCTCTGGCTTCCTCTTACAATACTGTCAAACAGCCGCTGAATGAAGAATCTTGTCAGTTAAAACTCCCAGGAAATGATTATCAAATACAGTAATAGGGCTTCATCACTTCACCACAAATAGAATTATTTCACATATTCCATGATATTCATATCTAAGATTATCAAGTATGAATTATCCATTCCCACAATTTTACCAATATGCCACTGTTTTCATCCTAAATCTGAAAGTAGAATTACAATTTTAATAAACAATGCTCATACACATTTACTAAATTCCAAGGCAATGTGTTAAAGATTTAATGTTTTCAGTAATAACATAGGATTGAGCCACTAATTATCTGTATCTATTAACCTTTGGTTTTGATAGTTCACAAATTTTAGAGTCTAATGAAAGCCATTATCAAAGAATTTTTAAAACAGACGATCTCCATTTGTCTTATGCAGCACTATGATTCGCAAAGTAGGCACTATGCTTGTGGCACTAAAGTGTGTATGAATATATACACATCTTCAAGTAAAAATAGTATAATTTTCAGAAGTCAAAACATTTGTTTTTGTTCCCTAATTTAAAATATATTACTTCATCTTTTAATTTTTAAGATGATTCCCTTTCAAAAAACTTGCAAAATATCCTTTTGTTCCTACCACTCAATTTCCAGTACTATTAATATTTTAAAGCAGAATCTTAAAAAAAAGCAAAACAAAACTGGTGTGTGTGTGTGTGTGTGTGTGTGTGTGTGTGATCTGCATGTGCAAGTGAAGGTTTGCATTCCCAATGAGCACATGTGTAAGGACTAAAGGAGAATGTCTAGTGTCCTACTCAAATGTTCTCCATCTTATACTCTTGAGAGAGGGTATCTTTCTGAATTTGAAGTTCACCAGATTTCAGGAAGGGCGATTGGGTTGGCCAGCATGTCCCAGAGATTTTCCCTTCACTGCTCTCTGCAGTACTGGGGTTGCAGGCCAAAGTACCTATGCTTACTTAAAAAAATATTTGTTATTTTATTTCTTTACATTTCAAATATTATCCCCCTTCCTGGTTTCCCCTGCATAAACCCCCATCCCATCCCCCTTTCTTCTATACCACCCCCAATCATGCCACTCTGCCCTGACATTCCATAATGCTGGGGCATTGAGCCTTCAGAGGACTAAGGGCCTTCCCATCCCATTGGTGCCAGATAAAGCCATCCTCTGCTACATGTGCATCTGGAGCCCAATTTTATATGGATGTTGTGGACTCAAATTCATATTTCCATGTTTACTTGGCAAATGGTTTTATATTTGACCTACCTATGCAATCCTTACTCATATTTTATACAAATATAAAGCCTTTATGAAACCAAAAGTTATCATTTGTCCAATAAGAATAAATGGCTCTACAAACCTCATTTATATTTTATGTATATTTAAAATGGGTTATTTTTAATTTGGGTAGAAAATGATCCCACACTTTATTAGTTACAACACTGTGATAACCTTTAAACTGAGACATTGCGGACTATTTATTTTTGCTAAATATAATTTTTTATATAAGAGGTCAGTTATTTTGTCAGATTTTGGGTTTGTCTACAAGAAATCTATCATTAGATTCAGATCGTGGGGTAAAATAATATCACCAGCTAGTATTGTATATCTTTCGAAATGCATTATACAAAAAAAACTATTTAAGTTCATTTTTTTATCCTTAAGAAGGTAATATTTAAAGAATACTAGTGAGTAGTGTAAGAGACTAATTGCTTTTATAGAGTTCGGTGGTATAAACCAAAGTGATAAGTTTGATACTACTCATCAATAGTTTATCACAGATTTACATAATATATAAATAAAACTTTTTCTTAGATTTTTAGTTCTGACTGAATAGAATGTGAGAATTAAAAAAAAATTAAGTGCAAAGACATAAACTATCCTGTGAAAAACAAAGAAGGGGAAAAATACTCATTGGAAGAAATACAGGGACAAAGAGTAGATCGGGTACTCAAGAAAAGGTTATCCAGAAACTGCCCCACCTGGGGATCCATCCCATATGCAGCTAACCATTTTGGACTAAGCACGGGAACCTCTATGGAGGAGTTAGATAAAGGCCAGAAGGATCTGAAGGGGTTTGCAACCCCATAGGTAGAACAACAATATCAACCAACCAGACCTCCCCAGTGCTCCCAGGGACTAAACCACCAACCAATGAGTACACATGGAGGGAACCATGACTCCCGCTGCATATGTAGCAGAGGATGGCGTTGTTCAGCATCAATAGGAGGAAAAGTCCTTGGTCCTGTGAAGGGTCAATTCCCCAGTTAGGGGAATGT
Organism: Rattus norvegicus; assembly: GCF_021556685.1. NCBI lineage: Eukaryota > Metazoa > Chordata > Mammalia > Rodentia > Muridae > Rattus > Rattus norvegicus. Next base: position 60,142,911 of record NC_141554.1, read on the forward strand.
TGGGCTGTTGATGTGGGAGTGGGTGTATGGGAGTGGGAGCATCTTCATGGAAGACTGGGTAGTAGGAAGGGGGTATGGGATGGGGGAAAGGAGATAACATTTGAAATGTAAATACGTAAAATATCCAAGAAAAATAAAATTAAAAAAAAACTTTTGAAAGAGAAAAGTGCCAACAATTTGTCAACTTGCTCACACCTTCCTGCTTTGTGCAGGAATAATCATTTCAGGTGTGGTGCTGTTTTGAGCTTGCAATAAGCATATAAGTATGTTAGAATGAAGCATTACTTTGAACAATATCAGCATCCTCCGGTAAGTCCAATTTTATGTAACATTTTATCTGTGAGGTAATTTTCTAAAGAACATTTTGTCTAAGAATATATAAAGAGACTAGAGAAAAGAAATAAAGCTGTTGGTTGGATGGTTTGGCTTGGTTGATTCTGCTCCACCCTCCCACCCAGCCATCCAGCCATCTATCTATATGCATATGTTTCTTTGTCTATGTGTATAGGTATATGTGTATGTATGTAAGTATATAAGCATACAAGAAACCTGTGGAATGTTCGAGACAGGTGGTTAGGCCCAACAAAAATGTGAATGTGTTAATGCATAAACGAGAATATGAATGAAAATGTAAATAGATGTATGAATCTATATGTGAGCATATTTGCCTGTATAAAGCATCTTCATTCTTTTCCTTTCCTTCCTGTCTGTTTCAAAAGCAGTTAACCGCCTGGCCAGAGTCAGGCTTCTGGCTGCCTGGCCAGAGAAGGGAGCAAGAACAATATTTTTTTTTTACTCGATTCCCCACAACTAGGCAAAAGGTGTAAATTTCCCAAGCCATCTGTTTTTAACTACAGTGTGATGGTATTTATATGCTTGGCCCAGGAAGTGGCACTATTTGTAGGTATAATATTGTTGAATTAGGTGTGTCACTACGGGAATGGACTAAAGAAAAGGTCCTAGCTGAATAAAACCCAGTCTTCTCCTAGTGGCCTTTAGATTAACATGTAGAACTCACAGTTCCTTCTACACCATGCTTGCCTTGTTGCTCCCATGCTCATGCCCTAATGATAATTAATGCACTTAACCTCTAAACCTGTAAGCCACCTCTAATTAAATGTTGTCCTTTATAAGAATTGCCTGGCTTATGGGGTCTCTTCACAACAGTTAAACCATAACTAAGACATATAACATAAGCAAGAAAGGTTGGGTTTTTTGTTTGTTTGTTTGTTTTAGGATATTTAAAGAGGTTATCAGCAAGCATTCAGTATAGTATGAGAGCCAGAAGCCCAGAGACTATCAGTCTTTAAAACTACTTTCGAGACCATCAGTCTTTAAAGCTTTCCCTATGTCCAATATTGTGTCCCACTGCAAACCATTCCATCCTGGGCTGCCTTCCAGCATGTGTTGCCTCAGTCATAATTGCTAACACAAAAATAAATAAGTCAACAATAGACAAATGTCTCAGATACAGGAACAGGGACATGTTTATCCACTTCTAGTGGGAATGCAATCTGGTGCAGACACTATGAAAGTCAAGTTTCTAAGAATTGGTCTACCTCAAGATCCAACAATACCATTCTTTGAGGATATACCCAAAGGACTCTAAATCTTACTACTGAGATATGTGATCATTCATGTTTATTGTTTCTCTATTCACAATTATCAGGAAATGGAAACAGTCTAGATATCTATCAAGTGGTGAATGTATAATTAAAATATGTTACATGTGCAAAATGGAATATCATCTCACTGTTAAGAAAACTAATTATTTCAAGTAAATGGATTGACCTGAAAAACAGTCATGCTGAATATGGTAACTGTTATTCTTACAAATGTTACATATTTTCTTTTGTGTAGGGATCTCTTTAGATACCTGGCCTTCATTTGGAACACCCATAGTGATTAGAAACCTACTAAGTCTTATGGACATTTTTAAACATGATGATAAGTTCATATTGGCTCTGGAAAGATGACTCAGCTACTAAAAGCACTTGCTTTTCTTTCACAGGATGAGTTCCGACCCTTAGTACCCAAATATAGTGGGTAACGCCATCTGTAACTCCAACTCTAGAGGGTATTTTACCATTCTCCTTTCTCTGAGGGCACTACATTCATGTGGTACACATACATATCTTCAGACACATATTCACAAATATAAAATAAAACTAAGTATTCTTGGGGAAAAAAGCAAATTTATACTATTTTCTTCTCCCCCAATATTTCTTTTAAGGAAATGTAGCATTTTATCAATTGATTTTGCCATTATGAATCATGTTCATAAGTTTTACTGGGATTGTTTCGCAAATAGACTTTGATTGCTTCTGCAAGAAAATGTCTCACGTGCTTGGCATGTAAGAGCATTCAAAATTAATATTGCATGAAACAGCATGGCAATATTTATAATTTTAACAAATTATAAAATTATTTATACATTATAATAATTCTGATTTACAAAGTCATACAATTTTTTCATTATTGTGATTTTACTGAAAGCCCTTGCTCAGTGTACCTTACATATTGTGATTATCAGTGCCTGTCTGTCTTTGTACTTTCTTTGGCAAAATGAGTATAACAATTAAATATAACCTAAGATGTTTTAATTGAACCAACTGGACTTTTAAAGTGCAATAAAAAGCAATGCCAAAATATCAACTGATTATCAGTTGATAATTTTTATTTAATTTTAAAATTATTTTAACTTAATTACTTTATCACTTTTATTATTATCATTTATTAGCTATGTGCTGAATGTTTGTCACATTAAAATTCATATCTTTATGGCTAATCTTCAAGGCAGTGAGAATTTTGAGCTCAATAGTATACAAGGCTATTGTTTTTAAGAATGAGATTATCAGTTTTATAAATGAAGACAGAAGAGATTGTTTTACCTTACCACCATGTAATGAATCTATGAGAAAGCACCACCCATGGAGCAGCATGGGATCCCTTCTCAGTGAACACTGAGTCTGTGGGGCCATTGATCTTGGACATTCTGTCAATATTATTTTGCTTTTGTTTATAAACTGCTCAGTTTACTCCATTTGGCTAAAATAGGCATATGGCTTTCATCTTTCACAAATCGCTTAATAGCTTTGCACAGTGAGACCACCATAAATGTTCTAGAACTCAGTTATCGAAAATCTACTTCATTCTTTCTAGAAAGCAGTGCCTCTTTCATTCTTCTAGTAACTATTTAGTGAATGTGTCCAAGATTTTACCTATTTTGTTATGTGACTATTCACTTCATTTTTATATTGTATTTAAACAGAACGTGTACAGTGCAACTGTAAAGTCTCTACTTATTTTATATGTACTATCTACTTGAAAAATATATATAAAATTAAAACTGGAATGATAACTTAATCACAAAATAATGTGTACTTTTAAATTATAACCAATTAAGGGACTTTATTTTGATGGGTCATTATTCTGCCATAGTTTTTTAAACATAAGAAAAAGTTATCAATGCATATCCTAGTAAGAGCACCAGTGGAAGGGGAAGCTCTGGGTCCTGCTAAGACTGAACCCTCAGTGAACTAGACTATGGGGGGAGGGCGGCAATGGGGGGAGGATGGGGAGGGGAAGCCCATAAAGAAGGGGAGGGGGGAGGGGAGGGATTAGGGGGATGTTTGCCCGGAAACCGGGAAAGGGAATAACACTCGAAATGTAAATAAGAAATACTCAAGTTAATAAAAAAAATGCCCAAATGAGAAGTTTTCAATCTCACTTAGAATGGAGAAGAAAATAATCATGAGCGGCAAATGGAGGGAGGACATGGGCGGGAGAGGAAAGGGGAAGAGGAAGGGGAAATGGGGAACAGTATGAGATATGGAGAGAGGGGAGAGGAGAGAAATCCAAAGCTCCAAGAGATTGGATGGAAAAAAGCAGCCTCTGAGATTGGGAGGTACTGGGAACCTTTAGAAAGTACCAGATGCCTGTGAAACGTGACACTCTCAGGACTTATTGGGGGTGACCTTAGAGAAAATGCCCAACTTTGGGGAAAGGGAACTCAAAGAGACCACCTCCAGGGTATAGATGGGGCCTCAAGTGGAGGAACAGGATTACTAATCCACAGTTAAAAATTCCTGATCCAGATTTTTTCCTGTGTAGAAGAGCTACAGGAGCAAAAATGGAAAAGTGACTGAAGAAAAGGTGGTCCATCTTGGGATCCATCTCATGGGGGAACACCAAGGCCTGACGCTATTGCTGACGCTATGATGTGCTTACAGATTAGTGCCTGGCACGGCTGTCCTTTGATAGTTCCTACCAGAAGCAGACTGAAACAGAAGCAGATACTTACACCCAACCACTGGACTGAAGTCAGGTATCACTATGGTTGAATTAGGGGAAGAATTGAAAAAGTTGAAAGGGAGAGAGATCCCATAGGAAGACCAACATTCTCAACTAAACCTGACCCCAGGGAGGTCTCAGAGACTGAGCCACCAGCCAGAAGCATATACTTACCCTAGTCCTCTGACACATGTGTAGCAGAGGTCTGCCTGGTCTGTTATCAGTGTGAGAAGATGGTTAATCCTGTAGAGACTTATGGCCCCAGGTAAGAGGTTCAGTGGAGGAAGGGAGCATCCTCAAGGAGGCAAGAAAGAGGAAGAATGGGATGAAGAACTATTGGAGAGGCCAAGAGAGGGTGCCAATGACTGAAGCATAAATAAATAAAATAATTTCAAAAAATTCTCTCTTGGTCATGTAAAGTTTAATTCATACAGGTATACTTCTATGTACTCCAACATAGCTAACTAAAGGAAAGACAATGCACTACTTGGAACTTGGAACAATAACTGTCAGGTCGTTTCAGTTACTGTGTCACCTAACAAACATGGTACAGAGAAAGGAGTAGGATCTTTAGGAAGCAATTCTGTAAATTTCATCAAAGTCTCCTGTATGTAATTTCTAATATTTGCAATTAACCTGAAATAATCAAGCCTTTTGTATCTCCTATGATCAACCTGGATAAAACATACCTACATTTTAATGTATGAAGAAAGAATATAGGGAAATGTATCATGCTTGATACAGGTTTACATTATTCCCATTGATATAGTGTGTGTTTGTATGTATCTGTGTAGTGTGTACTCATCATTGATAGTCTCAATAAATTGGTCTTAAGAATCTCCCAAAATTCATGATTATTTTATTCCATTAAATAAAATGGTGTGGCACGTAATGATGGCCAACACATATACTTCCTTAAATTTTTAAGTGATACCCACTGAGTTCATATTATGCAATGAAAGGCAAATCATAGGTAATTAATTATTATATGGTACTACTAGGAAATATAGCAATAATACTCTTGCGTATGTTCAAGGCAGACACAATCACCTTTTCTAATATTTTTAATGTAAATTTACTTTAATATACAGATTTGGAACCCAAAGATGCAGAGACTTAATCAGATTATCCAAATATAAATAATAAAACTAAAGGAATTTTTGTCTTTACATAACCTAGTGGCTAAAATAATGGTAAGCAGCAACTATCAGTCTACATCAGACTAATGGATTTGCTAAGTTTGTACAATTGAAAACGTGAATGCATCACTGCCTTTAAATCCAATGCCAACACCTGCTCTTTAGCATTGAACTAAGTAGGTTTCTGCTTCTACAACATCTGACAAACTTTTAGGTCTGACTGTGAAGCCAGAAACAAATTCTTACTATGCAAATGTTACCTGTATATTATGCATTAAGCACCTCCATACTCCTTGCGCTTTGGTTCCTTTCCCAATGTTTTTTCTCCTATAACTTTGAAAGTTATTGATTTTATGTTATTCTGTAACTGCTATTTCCTTAACTATTATTCACACATTAATATTACTGAGAGGTGAAGGTAATTCTTTAAAAGCGTTCTTTTAAAGATTTCAATCACCATGCAGAAGAACTATGTTCAGGAATGCTTTATCATCACAATGTGAACACTCTGGTATACTTACTTAGATGTCAAAATGAAAAACTCAGATGCTTAACCACTAAGCCATATGATTACTCAGTAATAATACATAGCAAATTCAACTGTATATATTTATGTAAATTACTGTTACACAAACCCCATTACACAGTAAAGAGAATTTTCTGCTAATGTCTTCCTTTTGGCCATGCAAAAATTACAAATTAATAAGACAGTATCACCTGGAAACCAAATGTCTTTGTTGAAAAAGAAAGTGAATACCCTTGGATTTAATATTCTAATTCAGTTGTTTATTGCTTTCTGTGATAGCATTTGCATCATTCATCTAAAATTGTATTAAAATTTTCATAAGTAGCATATGCTGTGGTGCTGGTAGGCCTAGTATAGTCTGTTTTTTTTTTTTTGAGAAACAAGTAATGAATTACTTTAATAAAAAGAAAACAAAGAAGAAATTTAAAAATAACTTGAACTTGGATCAATGTTCTTGTATTGATTTACAGATAATCTAGAATGCAGAAAGTATGCTAAACTCTATCTCAATGATATAAACAGTAAAAATTATATTTCTGGAAACTGTACAGAATGAACACCAAATTCAGTAACACAGGAATAGGGAAAGATGAATAAGAATTTTAATGATGTGAAAAACCAGACAGACATGGAACTCACTTATTACAATGTATATGTAAATACCATCTATGTATTTAATGAAAATATGGAATTACTGCTATTCCTTTTTGTGATAATAATGCTATATTTATGTCTGAATGAGAAGAATTTATCTGTGATTCACTTTGAAAGAGTACAAAATTAGAAAGTTGAAATTATGGTTCATATGATCTTTATTAGAATTGTGTGGTAATGTTAGGTTGCTTCATTATATTGTTAATTGTTGTGATTCTGGGGACTTGCAGAAGGACCTTGTGTGTTTTAGGCAAGTGTTCTGTGACTCATTTTCATCCCTAGACATTTGTCAGTAGTTTTTTTTTTTCTTTTTTTTTTTCTGTATTTGCTCTCACTATGTAGCTCAGTCTGTCCTTAGACTTGCCTTTCTGCCTCACTTTCCCAGGCACTGAGATTGAAGGTATGCACTCCTATGCTTTGTTTATCAAATGTATCTCTTTATGTGTGTTTTAAATTGTCTATAACAATAAATATAGATAATAGCCCCAAAGATTTTGAAGAATATCAATTAAAAAAACTGATTAAAGAAGTTCATTTGTAAAAGGAGGTACAATAGATTCATTGACATCACAGTAAAACTTCTGAACTCTTGAAGAAAAGGGACATTGACATGATAGTCATATTATGACTTTGTAGGCACATTTAAAAATAGGAATTAAGGGGTTGTAGATTTAGCTCAGTGGTAGAGCGCTTGCCTAGCAAGCGCAAGGCCCTGGGTTCGGCCCCCAGCTCTGGGAAAAAGAAAAAAAAATAAGAATTAAGTGTGAATGATATTAAACTGGCAAAACAATAGTGACTTTTCCTAAAAGGGTAGATTTAGGAGGGTAGATTAAACACTAGAAGGACAACAAAGTGGGTCAACAATGAAGCTGGGGAATTATCCAATTTAAGCTTGATTCCATTCATTACTAATGAGGAGAAATATACATAACTTGCTGCCATTATAGAAAATAAAAAAGGTTAGTTGGAAGATAGGGATATAAAAGCAGCAGAATAGGAGGAATATGTCAAAAGTACATCATATATGTGTGAAATTATGAAAGAATAAATGATCAATAATTCAATGACAGAAAAAACTAGAGCCTTCAATAAAAGGGAATAAAAAGAGTTCTAATTCTGAGTTGTCATTTACTAGGAACTTGAACCAAAAGGAGATGTATCCTTTAGAAATTGTTAGAGAGATATAGCATAAAAGATGAAATATTGGGAAGATGGTAATTAATAGAAATATAAAATTAAAAGTATATCTTGAACAGAAATATTCTATTTGTAAAATGTTGAATGGAAAGCATGGCAGACATAGCTGGAATCTAAAATACTGACAACTCAAAATGGAAGTGGTGAGCGTGCAGACCAACAAATGGCATCTTTTATTGTTGGTAAAGGAGTAGTGTAGCTGTACCTATGTTACTATGGAAGAAAATTAGGCAGAGGTTTTATTTTAATTTATATAAAAGTAACCATACACTTCTCATGTGACCCAGTAAACACATTCATAAATATTTACTCAATGAGCTAAACACTTATTTCACACAAATTCCTACATTCAAATATTTATATCATTTTCATTAATACTTGCCAAAAGTGGAAAAACTAAGGCAGAATCTGTCCTTTAATTAGTATCTGTTTTACTACAAATAATCAAGGAAACATTATTAATGAGAACATGAATTGGGATATCAAATAAGGAGAAAAATGAAAACATTAATATAAACTGTTAATTCAGTGAAGACAATATTGAAAATCTATGCACTATAGGATTCCAACTATACAATATTTTGGGAGAAGAAAAACTGCAAACATTCTGATATCAGAGTTACTAAAATTTGAGTGATAGAAGTATTGGTCTACAAGTGGAGCACAGTAGTTCTTTACAGTAGTAAAATCATCCTGATATGAGAAACATGAGGTATAGCTTCCAGAACTCAAATATCACATAGCATAAAGCAAACCACAATTTTTGATGTGTAGTTTATAATAATGTGTCAATACTGGCTCAACAATTGGAGGAAATTGTGAGACAGAAGGTGAAAACAGATGAAAGAATTAGAGTTGCTGAGCAACTTTTTTGTAAAGGCATAAAAATGTTTTAAAGAATAAAGTTTTTACTCTGAAAATAAAAAATGTTTGAAACTAAGAAAGTTTCAAAGGACAGAATCTATTAAAATACAATAAGAATATTTTACTACTCTGGCAAAGCTCCCCACATATGAGCGAGATGTAAGAGATTTTGTCAAATGGCATCTTGTATTCTCTGAACCAGTGACCTGGAATATTTCTCTTCATAGAAACTGAAGCTGCTTGAATTACCCTAGATCCCTAGAACAAACGAAACTCAAGACGGATGATCAAAATGTGAATGCTTCACTCCTTCTTTAAATGAGGAAAAAGAATACCCTTGGCAGGGAAGGGAGAGGCAAAGATTAAAACAGAGACTTAAGGAACACCCATTCAGAGTCTGCCCCACATGTGGCCCATACATATACAGCCACCCAATTAGACAAGTTGGATGAAGCAAAGAAGTGCAGACCGACAGGAGCCGGATGTAGATCGCTCCTGAGAGACACAGCCAGAATACAGCAAATACAGAGGCGAATGCCAGCAGCAAACCACTGAACTGAGAATAGGTCCCCTATTGAATGAATCAGAGAAAGAACTGGAAGAGCTTGAAGGGGCTCGAGACCCCAAAAGTACAACAATGCCAAGCAACCAGAGCTTCCAGGGACTAAGCCACTACCTAAAGACTATACATGGACTGACCCTGGACTCTGACCCCATAGGTAGCAATGAATATCCTAGTAAGAGCACCAGTGGAAGGGGAAGCCCTGGGTCCTGCTAAGACTGAACCCCCAGTGAACTAGTCTATGGGGGGAGGGCGGCAATGGGGGGAGGGTTGGGAGGGGAACACCCATAAGGAAGGGGAGGGGGGAGGGGGATGTTTGCCCGGAAACCGGGAAAGGGAATAATACTCGAAATGTATATAAGAAATACTCAAGTTAATAAAAAAAATAAAGAAAATATAATTCAAAAAAAAAAGAAACTGAAGCTGCTATTGAAAGTGTGCCAATGTTCATAGAATAACTTGCTAAAGAAAAATACTGTTGGAATCAAGTCTACAATGTAATTGTATGAAAAATAATCTGAATTCTATGATTCAAGGGGCTTTGGTAGACATAGGAAGGTGGACATTTCTATTCACATAAGAAATTTTTACTTCCAATGTGCCAGATACTAGGAACCTGACCCATCCGGAAATGTCAACTTTTGGGACCATCACTATTGGGATGAACAGGTGATTTCATAATGGGTAGAAAAAATATTTTTCCAAAATTGTTTCTCAAATAAGTGCTAATTATAGGACCAGTAATTAGAACTTTATTTTATTGTAGTATATATTCAACCAAATGAAGTACAATTTACTTTTTAAACCTTCTAAAAATCTAAAAATCAAAAAATGTATTTGAAGAAATGACTATTATTGACAAACTATTAATATAAGTGACTGACATAAATATTAATGAAATTCACACACACATATATGTATAAAATTGATCTCTTAATCAAGAAATTCATTAAATATAGTTTCCTTTAAAATCCTTATCATACAATAGAACTATACTTAAGAATTAAAATATTTATATTACTATTTAAAACAATCTTAAGAATTAAAGTATATTAAGAATGTTTCTGTCTAGACTGAAACATTTTAACATAAAACTTGCTTTTGGTCATATTAGGTCTCACAAACAGTGCTAGAGGTTTTTATTTGCTCTGTTTTCATTTACTCCTTCCATTAAAACATTAAAGTTGGACAGCGTTCAGATCAACATTAAGAGTGGCCATTCTCAAATTACATAATGTAGTAGAAATGACCAGACTTGCTGTGAAAAGAAAGGATGAAGCCTTTAAAATTTTACTATGTCTTTGCAAAGCCTGTTCCCACCTAAACTGAGAACAACTTGTTTAGAGGAAGAAAAAGTGTTCACATCCTTAAATCAATCCATTATAAATATTACTATTAGAAATATCAAGTTAAAGTTGGAAGTATCATCATGGTTTTCCAGGTATTACCTAGAAATGGGGTCCACATTGGAAATGTAAATAAATAGAATGTCTAAGAGATAAGTTAATGTGAACAGTAAGAAGCATTAAGCTTATGTGAACAAGTGTTAGAAGTACCTATTTCTATAGTGGAAACTAGAGAAATTTCAGCCCCTAAAGTAAATATAAGGAGAACTTATAACATCTCTAAAATAGTAGATGAGGACTTTAGATGAGTCTGCTTAGAATGATTATCTCATCTGTATTATCCACATGCATTTACCCAACCATAGACAACAATCCATTGTTCTTCCTGAATTAAGGTTCATACAATATAATGGAAAACTGAATTTTCTGTTACTCTGAAAAATGGCAAGCTATTTATTAGTAATGTTAAGCCACTAAGTTTGCATTTGAATATAAAATACAGAATAGGTTTATTCTGCAGTGATTTAATATATATACGGAACATTGCATTTTTACTCAGAAATTCTTGAGATGACTATAGTGATACTCTTAGTTAATACATATCTCAAGGGAGGAAAGTTACACCTGACTCTTCAGTAACAATCTCCAATTAACTAGCAATGTGGCAAATTTGACCTAAACATCCATGCTATTAATGCTTTTAAGTTTAGTCTGGTAAGTAATATTTTTGTGTCTGTGCAAGCAATGAAGATGGGGAAGACATAAAAATAGGGATAAGAGGACAAGTTTACAAGTTTGAGAAAGACAAAAAGCATATTGGGTTTGTCAATAGCATAATTTTTTAGCTGCTTTATAAGAGAGCTTGCATATTTGGATATGTGGACACTTCTGATGACAAACATCAAATTGAACAGAAATATTAGTCCAAAATACTGGAAAAAATTCAGTGGCATCAAAATAACTTGATTTTTTTAAATTTTATAGTTTATTTATATCCCGTTCAAGCATTAAGGTCCAAAGAAGAAATTCCGTAATTACATTTCTTGCCATAGTCAAAACAAAGCACTGAAAAAAATTGAACTGGTGATTTTAAGCTATTCTCCAGGCTTTTGCCAAGTAGATATTAAAGTCCTTTCTTTATCTATTTATTTCTGAACAAATTTACAAATCAGAAACATCCTCTAATAATTGTATAATTTATATTTTAAATTTGACATTATATGACTAAGTAAGCAGTGAAATCTATACTGAGAGGAATAAGAAATATATAGTCTTTGCAATAATTTCTTAGATTCATTTTCATTGACCTATAACCATATCTTAATTTATACATAACTCTTCATCATTGGATAAGTATAGGTAGACATGGATAAATAATCAATATATTTCTAATGTTCAGCAGACAACTACAGTTTACTTCCTAAATGAAATTTTAAATAATGTCTAGCAAGTTTTTTATTTATTAATTCATTAACTTTACATCCTGACCACAGTTTCCCCACCTTCTTCTCCTTTCATTATTCCTCCTCTATCCCTCCTCCTATTCTCTACAGGAAAGTGGTAGAATCTTATGTACATCAGTTAGCTCTGGCTTATCAAGTTGCAGTAAGCCTGGGATCATCGTCTCCTATTTCTCCTATCAAGGTTAAACAAACCATCCTAGTAGGAGTCCTACTTAAAGCCCAAGCTACAAAAATGCACAAAGGTTCAGAGGGCCTAGGTTATACCCATGCAGGCTCCCTAGTTGTTGGTTCAGTTTTTGTGAGCTTACACAAGTAAGGAATATATCACTCTTTATGGTGTATCAGAAATGTTAATATTTTTAAAATGTTATTTTCCATATGAAGCCAATTTATATTAATTTAGAAATATTGAAAGTTCAAAGGACAGGTTATACAACTTAGACATTAAAAATCCATTCTATTTTTATTCTTTTTCTCAATTTTATGAAAATAAAATTGGAATGAAATCATTCATGCCAGCTCTTTGAACAAAGTAGTAAATAGTTATTCACATCTAAAACATTATATGAAACAGTTTGTATAAAAGTATGTTATCTTAAATAGTAGAACCTAAAAGTCCTCCTAAATGGTAGTTTTAATTAAAATTAAGATGAAAATATGAAGATATAGCCACCTGAATCCAAGATTGACTGTCAAATATTTAAATATATTGATCAATCCCTTCCATTTGAGTATTTAATAGTTTTCACTCTCGATGTATACATCTATTTGCTAATAGTCTATATCTTAACTAACAGTCTTCTTGTAACTAAAGAGATACAGGATCGTCAATGTTTATTATACTTTTATTTATTTTTTCCAAATGTAGCTTGAATAAACATTCTTGAAAAGCTACATATATAAGTCATATAATTGAAAATTGAAAGTTATAAAAAATATTTGTTAAATGTATTATCTTTCATCAAGTGAAAAAGCTGAACGTTTTCATGAAATGGAAGGCTTTTCATAAAATTAAACAAAAAATTTATTTTAAATCTCAAGGACTAGGTTATTTTCATTAGGTGTAGAAGCCTACAGTTCTCTAAATAGAAGGAAGGGTGAATCAAACAAAGGAAATAGCAGGAGCAAATCCTCTAAAAACATGCCAGGCTCTTTAATACTACAAGTGAAATGGTAAAGTGGAGTTTAAGGAAAGCAGTGGGAAAGAAATCAGGCTAGAAAGATAATAACTTGCATTCTTCACTATTGGTTTATGGCATAAAAATCATAATGCTAATATTATGTTCTCAGGGCATTTTCTCTGGAGTATATGTTCATTTGCTTCTCCTTGATGATTTTTTAAAAAATCTCTATAAAATATTGTTCAACAGTTACATTGTATACTTAGTTATAGTTACTGCATTCATAAGCCACTAGAAACTAATTTAAGAGCAAATACCTTGAGATCACAAAAACCTTGGGTTTACTAAAAAATATTATGCTTCATTAAAATATTTTTGTGAGGGTAGTTAACTAATGAATTTCAATAGTGCCATGTCAAATATGAGTGCCCAGTGTCATCATCAATCTGGGTACTACAGGAAGTTGATATATTTATTCGGCACATAAATAAGACACAGGTTGGGGTTGATGATATGTGTGTGTGACAAGTACTATCTGTGAATAGTATTCACAGAGATTGGGGTGTATATAGCAAGACAAAGTAAATGGTGCTATAGCTTTGGGAAATATTAACATGAGAAAGATAGGTGAGAGGTTAGAAAAGGCATAAAGAATGATTTGCTAGAGCAGGGACTTTCAATATTGTCTCCAGATCTAATAATTTGCATTATTAGAAATTTATATGGACACAAGTTCTAAAGCTACTCACCCTACTAAGTGGTAACATATGAAGGAGAATGAGTTTAATTTCCAAGATATTTTGAAAATATTGTTCACAAACATTTGCAGCTATCCATAAACGAGATATTTAAATCATTTTAAAAATGTTTATTTTACAGTTAATCTGGGGGGGTTGCATGCCATAGTCCTTCTGTGGAAGTCATGGGAATTTATGAAGTTCTTTCTCTCCTTTCATCCTATGGATTCAGGGAATCGAACTCGGGTATCCATGCTTGCCTGCATGTGCTTTTACTTATTGAACCATCATGTACATGTCATTTAGATTCTTTTTCCAACTATCATACTGAACACTTCAACAGGTAAAAGAATTACACATGGAAGATGAAGTAGAACTGGAGGAAATACAAATAGTAACTGTGATGCTATGCAGAACAAAAGGCAGAACTAAGCTATCATATTTCATCCTTTGAAGAATTATTATTCAGAGTTACAACTAACTGGTATTTGTAGTTTGTATGTTTAATGTGAAAAATGAATTATTCAATGGCTCACACTATAGCTGAGTTGCTATAAAATTATACGTTTACAACACAGTAGATACAAGTGATGATTTACTAATTATATTATCAAAATGCCTCTAATTTAAATTCATGAGTGATTGATGTAGTAAAATAAACAGCAAGCATGGGAAATAATTTAACTAGCAAATGACCTCATGGAAAGTGTTAAATGTAAAAGTTCATTTAATTTTATCTCATTCTCATTTCTAAATTGTTAATGTAGGTTCTATTCATAGGTGAGCATTCAAAATATTAGTTGCAATGACTACAATACAGCTACATTTAACAGGTTTTTTTTAATGATAATGAACCACGTGTTGAGGCTTCTGACCAGCTATGAAATTTAAATTTGCCTGCACAGTTTAATATTTGAAAGTATAATTCTCAATATGTCATATGAAATTATAATTATATTTAATGTTGCTCATTATTGAGAATAAAAATTTAAATGGAGCAAATTAATCATAGACTTGTGAAAATATTTTTAAATTATGAAACTCAGGAGTTGCTATAATCAAAGTTTTAATCACTGCCAGAAATTTCCTTTATTAAATATATTTATGAATAAAATATGCATTTAATTTAATGCCATATATCAAAAATCTAAAATGAACCCAAACTTTTCCATTTGCCTTAACACTTCGTGTTCATGCTAGCTATTACACTATAAAATTTGCTATTCTTAGAAGCAATCATTCTAAGAAGATACTGATAATTTGAGGTGTCAGGACTATATAAAGAGTACAAAATATAGGATGTATTTTAATCCTTTCTCCAAAACTGTTGTGTGAATACAATTGTCCACACTCTATTAGAGGTACATTTGAATTATAAAAGGTTATGGCATCATTTTCCAGAATTTCAATGCTCATGCTCTTTACTAAACATGGACTTTTTATTCAACATGACATTTTTTTCTTTATATCATTGTTGTTTTTTAATTTTATAGAATGTTACCAGAAAGAAGTCTATGGTCGTTGCACACAGGTAGTGTCCAGACATGCATGCATATTCATAACAATTAAAATAATCTTGAAATTTAAAAAATAAGACAGTCCAAATCCTACTTTTGCTAAAGATGCTGACAGGAGAGAGGGAAGCCTTATTGTCTGCAGGTAAAATGTAAACCAACATAGCCACAATGGACATCAGTGTGAAGCTTCCCCAAAAAAACTGAAATAGAACTGTATAATTTCTGGGTTTAGGTCAATCCTGGGTATATATGAGGAAGGTAGGTCAGTGTGTTTTGGAGATACTGGCACATTTATGCTTATTGAGGCATTTAATGTTATCTTTTAGTGAAATTCAAGTCAGTAACTCAAAAACAAATTGCCAAATAATAAATATTCTGACACAATCCAATCCAACGGTACACACTCAGGAATTAAATTTTGGGAAAGTTGAGATCATTGTTTACTGTGATTAAATAATTATGTTTTTATAAATGAAGAAAACATTGTTTATATTGTAAATAGGAATGGCATCCTAGAATTCTGAGCAGAGATATTTCAGTGTTTTCAATTGCTGATGCATGCAGTATCAAATTGAATGTATTATATGTTTGTAACAAAGTCCATGGTGAAATAATGTGACAAAACATAAGTAAGAACTGCCAGAGACATATTGGGCTCACTGTGTGTTTAAATTTGAAATCACTTACGGTCAATGTATAAACCCTTTCCCTTGGCTTAGTATTTTTTAACCTCACATTTAGTTACGTGATCCCATTTGAAACTGTGAGCTATCTTTTAAGAAGTTTGACACCTATAGAACAAAATGGCAACCTAAATATTGCAAAAAGATCATTATCAATCCTACATCCAATAGAGGGCTAATATCCAAAATATACAAGGAATTCAAGAAGTTAGACTTCAGAATACCAAATATAAATGGGATACAGAGCAAAACAAAGAATTCTCAACTGAGGAATTTCTTTTTTTTTCTCTTTTGTTCTCCATCTTATAAAATGGTTTGCAATTATTTTTTTATTATTTTTTTATTAACTTAAGTCTTTCTTATTTACATTTTGAGTGTTATTCCCTTTCCCACTTTCTGGGCCAACATCCCCCAACCCCTTCCCCTCCCCTTCTATATGGGTGTTCCCCTCCCCATCCTCCCCCCATTGCCACCCTCCCCCCAACAATCACGTTCACTGGGGGTTCATCAACTGAGGAATTTCAAATGGCCAATTAATACCTAAAGGGAAGTTCAACATCTTTAGCCATCAGGGAAACGCAAATCAAAATGACCTTGAAATTCCACCTTCTACCCATCAGAATGGCTAAGATCAAAATCTCTGGCAATAGCATGCTGGTGAAGATGTGGAGAAAGAGTAACACCCCTCCATTGTTGGTGGGATTGCAACCTGATACGACTACTTTGGAAACTAATCTGGCAGTTCCTCAGAAACTTGAAAATATTTCTACCTGAAGACCCAGCAATCTCACTACTGGTCATATACCCAAAAGATGCTCTGAAATATAACAAGGATATGTA